>NW_027476133.1:600000-900000 GCF_051020955.1 Megalopta genalis
AGGAGTGCCGAAGACTAGGATATTTTTGCAACCGTACTGCAAACACGGAACAAGAAAACTTGATACCGCATCTCATGAAAATCGGAACATATAACCAGATACAAGAGATCTTCCGTCTATTGATGGCTCATGCTGAAAGTTTATTATATAATAATAATAACAACTCGGTAGAGAGCTTCAATGCAATCATTGCAAAATATACTGGTGAAAATAAATTGGAGTCAAAGAGGATCATATTGTGCGAGATGTGCAGCTGCTGTTGTACAATACAACACGAAGAAAGTAATATCAAAGATAATGGAGGCCAAGTGTAGGGAGCCGCCGAAATTGGCAGAAGAAATGGAAAAACAAAGAAAAGACAAAAGTGAAAAAAATCAGAAAAAAAAGAAATTCTTCGAAGAAGGTGCGAAACCCGTTTTGTTCAATAAAGGACCCGGATTATGGAGCTAGCGCAGAGAAACCGGTCATGGAGCAACATATATTTAACTTGGAAAAAGAAAGGCACATGGAGATGCTGCACGATTGACAGATTAACAGAAACAAAATAGAGAGGGATACGGTAGAACAAAATAAGAGCCAAGCGTGGCATACATATCGATCATAATTACTTACAGCGTCGAACTTTGGCAAAGTGTGTCAGCGAATAAAATAAAACGAACTGTGGAAATTTGGTAAAGTCATTGCTGCATCCAAAAGTATTGAATCTGCCTGCCATTGAATATGGTAGACAGTGTGAGAATATTGTCCGAGAACAACTTTCAGAGCAGAACGGTGTGGAAATCCGCAAATGCGGTCTCTTCATTGATGCCGAAATACCATTTTTGGGGGCAACTGCGGACGGCATAATTGACGATGACGGTATCGTGGAAATTAAATGCCCGAAGACGGCAGAAAATTTATCGCCAGAAGAAGCGATAAAAAAGATTCCATTAATAAGAAGAATATTTGAGGACGATGCAGGTACTGCATTACGCAAAATGCATAATTATTTTTACCAAGTGTAGGGACAATTGCACATAACAGGTTGACAATATTGTCTGTTTTGTTTGTGGACACCGAAGGATGTGAAATCCATCAAAATATGCAAAGACGATAAAATTTGGCAGCATGAAATGCAATCGAAATTGTTGCGATTTTATGTACATTGTATGTTGCCCGAAATATTTTTGACAGTTGCTATAATAGAAGCATGATAATTCGAGAGACCACAGAAAGAGCGTACAAGAAACCAATTATAATTAGCACGCGAATAATTAATACACCTCAAGCGTCCCGGTACAATGTTGGGTCGCACACTTAGTGTGCGTCTTCGCTGATTATTTCAGTCACAATAGCATTATTTATTTTCAGTTATAATATCTCCATTCGACTTCGCATCTGTGACCCGGTATGTATACGAATGTATGTATTATTAAACGTTTCGGCATGTTATTAATTTTTACTTGCATGTTGCAAATGATGTTCACGCGGATCGACAGTGAACTCATTATCGATCACCATGCCGTTTCGAAAATACGCAAAGGGGATGAAAAGGACGAATGAACAACGCTGATTGGGAAGCCCAACGCGTGGGGTTAGCAAATCATGGTGGTTCAGGAATGTTCAGGATGGTTCAGGATCTCGCAAACGGCGAGTGTAAAAACGAGACTAGATAACTGCACTGCGACTCGTCTTAACACTTTATCGACCGCTAGCCTATTAATCGGCTTTTTGATTACCAATGTTTATCGAACGTTAGCCTATTAATCGACTTTCCGATTGCCAATGCTTATCGGCTTTTAGCTATCGACGTTTTTCGTGTCTTTACTGTTTTGTTAGTAGCTGTATACTAACCTCTCCATATCCTTATGAATTATAATATTTTTTACCCTTTACAATGGTTAAAGATCGTGCAGATGAAGAGCTTTTCTTAGATACTTTGTCTGACCATAGCAGTTATACATAAAGTGACAGTGATTCTTCTATAAACATTCGGAAACCGCGCAAATTACTGCCACTGCAATCTAGCGATTCAGAAAGTGATAATGATGACACCGCAGAAGTAAATATCGATACATGGTCAACAAATTTCAAATCAATTATTTTGGAACCTTTCGAAGGCAGCCTAGGTATATATATTTTACCAAAATCTGAAGATAGTGTAACGGACATTGTAAATTTATTTATTGGAGATGACTTTTTGGAATATTTGGTTAAAAAATCGAATAGATATCACTATCAAGTAATCAATAAATATAAAAATATCTCAAGGACGAAGAAATGGATGGATACTACGTTGCCAGAAATGAAAAAATTTAGGCCTAATTGTTCTCATGGGACAAGTAAAAAAAGACAGATTCAGGATTACTGGTTAACTGAGTCAAGCATCGAAGCTCCGTTTTTTTGGAAAGTAATGAGCTGAAGCAGATTTATGCAGATACTGCAGAACTGTCACTCTCGTAACAATGAAGATATACCCACAAATTCAAACAGACTTGTAAAAGTTCAGCCAGTTATTAATTATTTAAAGAATAGATTTATTGATGTATATAAACCTTGTCAACAACTATCATTAGATGAATCTATTATTCCGTGGCGGGGAAGACTGTCATTCAGAACCTACAATCCCGCGATAATTGTAAAATACGGCATACTTGTGAGAGCAGTCTGTGAAGTTCACATGGGATCATTTGTAATTTTGAAGTGTATGCTTGCCAAGGAATGAAATTGGAAAACACTCTTCTAGAAGTTTTGATCCTTATAAAAATATTTGGCATCACATTTATCAGGACAATTATTATAACAGTGTCCATATCGCCGAAGTTCTCTTGCAAAGTAAAGTACGCGTATGGGGAACCATTCGAAAAAATAGAGGTCTTCCTCAGTGTCTCCAAAAAATAACCCTTTCAAATGGTCAAGCTACACTGCGCCGAAAACACGATATTCTGTTAAAAATATGGAATAACGGTAAGCGAAATGTAAACATGATATCGATGATACATTCGACGCGGATAATGGAATCCAGAAGTGTAAATAGAAGATCGCATATATCAATTCATAAGCCTGAGTCGATAATTGATTACAACAAGTATATGAAGGGGGTAGATCGCGCACACAGATCAATCAAAGTATAAATATCAATAAAATTACATTCCTTTGAAACAAAAGGAATAAGCACAACACATTGAATAGCGAAAATTTAGCCGATACTGGGAGCAAATGCGGGCGCGACTAAGCCAACCCTTACTGAGTGGCAGCCTTAACCACGATCGGCCGATAAAGTGTTAGGATAAAGTTCGCAGAAGAATAAAGAAGTATTCCACACTGTACCACGTGCGGACAAGTCTTTACGAACCATCCTACCCACAGATTGATACCGGCTAAGAATGACGACGTTGAGGGGGGTGGGGGTGTTAAGGATATGTATAGCAACGTCGCAATATATCGATTACTACCATCGTAAAGATTATGGTTGGAGAAGCGGTGACCGTTGCTCGCGCGTTTTGTCTAAAAACAAATGATACCCTCGGCCCATCTCGCGCTCTCAGTCTGTAAGCGTGCATCGAGAACATGGCAGATAATAAAGATTCTTTATCACTTAACACATCTTTAGTTCTACTGAATATTTAACATTCACGGATCAGGGCGCCAATTTCCTCAGCTCGTTAATGGGAAACGTTGCCAAATGTTTCAAAATAACCCAATTCCGCACTACTGCATTCCAGCCACAGAGCAATGATTCAATCGAGCGGTCACAACACGTTCTGACAGAGTATCTTAAACAATACGTAAAAAGAAACGACTGAGACAAATGGCTTCCATTCGCCACATTTTCATATAACACAAGCGTTCACGAAGGACCTCTTTACTCCGCACGAGCCTGTTTTCGGAACGATAGCGCGAACACCCTCGATTGACGAACACCCTCGTCAAACACCGTCGTACACGTCCGATGAGTCGTACGCACAATATTTAAATAATCTGCAGGAGAATATATCGGGAACCCTGTCGAAAGCCAAAGACAATCTAAATGCCGCGAAACTAAAGTCCAAAGGGTATTACTCAGACGTTCTCTACCGGAGACAAAATATCTCTTTTAAAAGAACCGCGGAAAGGAAAATTTGACGACGAATACACTGGACCGTATACTGTTCTAGAATGCATGGAAAACCAAAATGTCAAAATTAGCTTTAAACAAAATAAGCTCCCTCCACACCTAAAGTATAAAGTGCAACGATAAAGCAGTCCCCAACCCCTACTACCGATAACACAGAACCTCAACGATATAAAACGACGGGTGAACTCCGCAAACCTCATCAGTCCACGAAGAACCTCGATGACATGAAGCCAGCAACGACCTTCTTCACCTTCTCCATCGTCTAGACGACCTCGGCCCTGATAGGGTACGACTACAGCGGGCCAATGTTGAACACAACAACCTTTTCGACCGTCGATAGTAGGTCGAAGTAGAATCCACTAAAATAACTTTGATCTGACCCGACGAAGTCAACTTTAATACTGTTAAAAAGCTCGTGGAACTTTCTTTCCACCAGTATAAGTCGATAGTTATTCTTTGTACCAATAAGAGCGTAGAAGGGATAGCAAAGACGAAGGATCTAGATGGTCCAACCAGATCCAATACGGAGTCTATCACCATCTCCGGAAAGGGTCAAACTTACGCTGAAATGTTGCGCTCCGCTAAAAGTAACATCGTCATCAGCAAAGCACTGGAGTCAAAGCGAGAATTTCAAATCGAAATTCTAAGACCTTCCACCTTAAGGGTCTGGATGGACATGTTTCCTCCGAGGATGTCCTGGAAGCGCTGTCTTCTTTCTTGAAGGTGCGCACTGATGAGCAAGAAATTCAAGTCAAGGCTCTTCACCCGGCGTACGCGGGCAGCCAAAACGCCACTATTATTACTTCTGACGACAACGCAGAAAAGCTTCTCAAGATTAAGAAGTATCTGTAGATGTCGGGAATACGGGCATCTTAGCACCACCTGCAAGAACACAGACAGGTCAAAATGCTGTCGCAGGTGTGGGGATCCCGAACGCTCTGGAGTAACATTGAGAAGTGCATAAATTGCAAAGTTCAAGACCATAGAGACGGGAGTCTTAGATGCCCTATTTACTGCAAAGCCTTTAAGGGAGCACGCGAGAAAATATAAAAAAAAAACAAAAAGCCCAAAGCAAAAGTACCCGCAGATGGTAGCAAGAAAGAGGAACACAAAGTGAAAACTGCTACATTTGGCAAAATGGCCAAAACACATAAACAGAATGCAAACGACGGAGATGGAGTTATTAACGCAAGCTCACCTCCAACGAGTATGGGCTGTAGCAAGGACCCATTGTCATCTTCTGACGTTGTTGATTCTCATAGACTGACGACGCCTACAAGTCCGATCATATATGGTTGTCCGGAAAGTTCGTGCAGATTTACGGTAGGCAGCGTGAGAGACCTGACTGAATATATCACAATTATTGAAAACAAATGACATGTGTACATATTCTAAAAGAGATAACTTCAGCCATATTTGGAAAAAAGTTTGGTTACGATTCGTTAATTTGTATCAGTTTTGTACGCCTTAGAATATGGCGAAAGGGCAAAAATGCCACATAAGCGGCAAATAAGATATGCGCTGTTTATGGCGAGGATGCTGTAGCCGAAAGAACTGTGCGGAAGTGGTTTGCTCGGTTTAAAGCTGGAAATTTCGACCTCGAAGATCAAGAACGCCCAGGTGGGCCATCCACCACAGACGAAGATATGATTAGAACAGAAATCGAGAATAACCCACACTCAACACTATGTCAATTAGCAGGAATGCTAAATAAATCAAAATCAACCATCCACGATCATATTGTGAAGCTTGGCTATGTAAACCGTCTTGATGTATGGGTTCCGCACGATTTAACGGATAAAAACCTGTTGGACCGCTTCTCCATTTGCGACTTGCTTTACAAGCGCAACGAGGAGACGCCATTTCTGAAGCAATTAGTGACGGGGGATGAAAAATGGATAATTTATAAAAATGTTCGGCGTAAAAGGTCCTGGGGAAAGCGTAATGAACCACCTTTAATCACCCCAAAAGTCGGTCTTCATTCGAAAAAGGTAATGCTCTGTATCTGGTGGGATTGGAAAGGAGTCCTATATTATGAGCTTTTACCAAATAATGAAACAATAGATTCGGCAAAGTATTGCTCTCAGTTAGATAAATTGAACAAAAACATCCAGAAATTGCGAATCGGAAGGGCGTCGTGTTTCATCAGGACAATGCGCGACCTCATGTGTCTTTGAGAACTCGGCAAAAATTGTTGGAGTTTGGTTAGGATGTTTTACCCCATCCACCGTTTTCGCCAGACCTTGCGCCTTCGGATTTCCACCTTTTCTGATCATTACAAAATTCCCTTAATGGAAAAAATTTCAACTCTTTGATTGAGATAAAAACCCATTTGGACAAATTTTTTGTCGAAAAACCTGAGAGGTTCTGGAAGGACGGAATTCTCAAGCTGCATGAAAGATGGAGAAAGGTTGTGGAACAGAATGGTACCTATATAATTTAATAAATGTATACCAATATTTAAATGAGCTGCGTTTTAATTTTACTAAAAAATCGGCACGAACTTTTCGGACAACCCATTAGATTAACAAAACACATGACTCTAGAGTAACGTTGGTCTCTAAAAGTGTAACAGAACTATTTCACGAAGGCACTCCCAGGGAACACCTAAAACCCTTGACAAATAATAGATAGTACCTAAGAAGCCTGAAAAGATCGAGACTTATTTAGACTGAAATATCTTTATTTATTTTATTTATTAACTATTCAAATTGATAATTATATAAGCACATGCTTTCGAATAAGAATTCGAGAATTAACAAAAGATTTAACAGGAAAGATCATCGGGTTAATAACGAGCATATAACATCCTCCAAATTAAACTAAACAATTTTAGGCTAGTGCATGACATATTGCAACAGAGCACAATAGAACTGGACATAGATGTTGTCATGGTTTGCAACCCTGGTATATTCCTAAACATTGGTTCCGAGCTAAGGATAAAAAAGCTGCTATATAGGTCACAGATAGGGCCATTGGGAGATTGCGATTCATAAAACTACTGTCCAGCATGGATGGCTACGTCGCAATCTAGCTTGATGACTCAATACTGATAAGCTGCTACTACTCCCCGAATATGCGAATGTCCGCCTTTAACCCTTTGACTACTGTTGGCGCCTATTGGCATCCGAAACATGCTGGCTTCCCGGTACTGTAGGCGCCTATTGGCGTCCAGATCAAATTTCGCCTGCTTCGCCCGTTTTTAAATTTTATAATTGCTCTTATGGTAACGTAAACCTTTCATGGTAATGTAGATTACCTATTTCGATTAACCTATTTTGATTCACAGCCACGAGAGGCGCCTATAGGAGCTATGGAAATTTTATCTATCATAATTGTAATAAATCTCATTTGAAACAGACGTAAGTGAATGTTAATTCAACAATTACATATTCCGTTAGTCATATATTATTTAAATATTACGATCAAGTTAAGTAATATATTTATTTTCAGTTATTTTTCTCCTTAATCCTTAAAATGAACAAGAGGGATAATAAAAGAAAAGGAAGTAAGAAATCGCCAATAAAAGTACATGTAAGAATGATTTAAGAAATGATTTAACAAATGTTCTGATTCTTAGGAAACTAGTGATTTTGAAATTCCTTTGTACAAGTGTATGAATAAAAAATGTGTCATATCCCCTTCATTAGAATCAATAGTGAATACAGTAGCTGTACCAGAACCAAAGCAATCGAAACGTAAAAATGAATTTTCCTGGACCCAGAAAGATTTCAAACCTGTAATTCACAAATTTAATAACAAGAATAGTGGAGTTAAAGCAAATATAAACAGTAAATTAACTATTCTCGATATTTTTGAAATTTTCATTTCGGAAGAGCTTATAGAATTCATTGTTGAACGTAGTAATAAATATGATGAAAATGGCACAAGAAGCAGTGTACATAATTTTGTGGCACCTGCAGTTCCCGAAATATATCATTTTTTGGCCGTTGCTATGATAATATCACGAGTACGTAATGTATCTTTATCAGAATATTGGAGTAAGGACAAGCTGATAAGAACAGAATCATTTGGTGAAATAATGTCAAGGGATCGATATATATTTTTATTAAAGATCATGTATTTTTGTAACAATAACATTGGAAATGATGATCCAATTAAGAAAATACGTCCAATCCTTGAAAAATTAAAAACATCCTTCAAAGCAGCATTTTATCCATTTGAAAAGTTATGCATAGATGTAAGTTTGCTATTGTTCAAATGAAGAGGTTATTTTAAACAATATATACCGTCAAAAAGAAGCAGGTTTGGGATCAAATCCTTTGTCTTATGTGATAGCCAGACAGGCTATATTGAAGATTTAATTCTATATTGCGGGGCCAACATGATAATATCTGAAGATGTACCGTCAACATCGATAGGAAAGTCTGGCCAGATAGTAATGACGCTTCTAGAATCGTATCTTTGAAAAGGTCATACACTCGTCACCAATAATTGGTACAGCAGTCCGAGTTTGTTCTTACTGTTACATAAAAACTTAACCAACGCATATGGAACAGTAAGAAAAAATAGATTGGGAAAAAATAGGTCGGAGTTAGATAAAAAGATAAACAAAAGAGAATACATATTTCGTTCAGTAAACAATGTATTAGCGTTGAAATGGATGGAGTAAAGGGAAGTGGATGATTTTCGCCTATCATTGTCCCAATATGATTGAGATCGACAAGATAAACTACGTAACAAAAGAAGAAATAGTAAAACCACAATGCATACTTGATTATAATAAAACAATGGGGACGGTTGACAAAGTTGATCAAGTTTTATACACTCTAAATTCTACCAAAAAAAGCTTAAAATGATATAAGAAATTCTTTTTTCATTTATTCGATTTAGCGGTGTATAACACATTTATATTATATTGTATCTGGAAGAAATTTAATATTTCGTAAATTTCATTTAAATTTAATAAAACAAATATTAAGAAAATACAGTTTAGATGAAACTAATGGATATAAATAAGTCTTTTCGTTTAATGCCAAAGTGCAAGGAAAAGTGCAAGGCGTAAATGTGTAGTGTGTGTAAAAAATGATAAGGAAAAGGACACATGCAAAAAATGTAATATAGGATTATGTATTCATCCATATTTTGAAATGTATCACACGTTATTATATTATTAAATTTGGTTATTAAATATGGTAAAAAAAGCTTAAAATTAATGTTCACTTCAAGTAATATTGGTTTAATGTAATAGAATTCAGTATTTTGAATATTTTAATATACTTCCTCTGAAATGCATGTCCAACGAAATACTTCGCCGTACCCAGTGGACATTACAAATTCGTAGCCGTGCTACACTTGATACGTCGAACGGAGCCGTGCTCCAAGAATTGTAAACCGAGGACTGTGGAGTCCAAACCAATAAATCGTTGTCGTCTCCTCATGACTTCCGGCGGTTATTTTTGTGCCGTGCGCAACAACTCATTTACAATTTCGACTTGAACTGATAGATAAACTAATAGCAAAATACCACGAGGAAGTACCAAGCCCGAGCAAAGGCGGTAGAACTTCCTCTACTCCCATACTGCTCCGATTAACAGAAAGATATTTTATTGATATTGCTGCGAATCACTCCGACGTCGGCTTGTCTATCCCGTGTTTTAAAATCTATCAGACACGGACTAATTACTAGCAAGGTACATATAAAACACGTTTTTTTACATTTTTTATTAGAATTCGTAATTTTATCGCACTGTGAAAGGGTTAAGAAGTGGTTTCACTGTAACCACCCAGAACTAGCAGAGGAGGAAATCGAGGTCCTCCACCTTACGTGCAAATCAACGCGTTACCTTGGCGTTTTCATCGAGGGGAACCAATGTTTCCGGGCACATATAAATTGCGTCAGTGAAAAGGCCATGAAATACGCGGGAATACTTTGTAGGATTATGCCCAACAAAGAAGATGGCAGCTTCTGGGCCCGCACTCTGTACTACAGAGTGTTAGAATCCGTAGTCATGTATGCGTCTCCAATTTGGTCCTCGGCATCCAAAATGGGCAACAACAGGAAACATTTAACAGTTTGACTGCTGAGGAGCGCTATCGTGCTCTTCTTATGTTGTGCCAAAAATGCGAAGAGCACGATAGCGCTCCTGTTTTTTTTATGCCAAGAGTGCGGAGAGCGTAATAACGCTGCTCTAAATCACTAGAATTTGTGCGTCCAGTGAAGTGCGTTGCGTTTGCGGAGCATATGATTTTTAATTGTTGTAATAATATTACATATTTCAAATCTACTTCCTTTTTTCTGTTAAATAACGGTGAAAAAAATGCCTAATATTTGGAGTGAAACTGACTCGGAATCGTGGACTGATGATCAAGTGCCAATTTGTAACAACGAAAGTGATAGCGGAAATGATATTATTATTCCTAAAAAGAGATTACAGGCTATTAGCGAGAGCAGCGATGATGAACTAAATAGAGACTGCCCTTTTGGATTTGAATTCACGGTATTCGAATGAAAAGGATTTTTTACGGAGGATCTTGGCATCCTGATGCAAAACCAATTGAATATTTCTCCATATTCTTTTCGATTTCCCTACTCTCTACAATTGTTACTAAAACAAACCGGTACGCTCATCAGTTTTTGAGTTCCAACAAAACTTTGAAGCGTAACTCACGTGCAAAAAGGTGGAAACCTGTTACCACAGTGGAAATGAAAGCATTTATTGCTGTTTTATTAGAAACTAGACGTCCAACAATGATGTCTTATTGGAATACAGGCTCAAGGCAAATACCGTGGTTTGGGAAAATGTTTCCTAGAGATAGGTTTTTGTTGATCATAAAGTTTTTCCATCTGGTTGACAATACCACTTTGGAACTACCAGGACATCCAGATTACGATCCATGTGGAAAGTTTAACTTTCTTGTGGATTATTCCAATAAAATTTATCGTGAACAGTATACACCGCACCAACAGTTGAGTGTAGATGAATCACTGGTGGGTACTCATTGTCAATCAAGTATAAAACAGTACCTTCCTAATAAAAAAACACAACAAATGGGAGATCAAATTTTGGATGTTTTGTGATGCTGTTTCAAAGTATTGCTTAGGATTCTTTTGTTATCGATGCGCAAAGTCAACCGAAAGTAAGGAAGAAATAAAAAAAGAATGAATTAGGATATGTTGTTGTCCAACAATTATTAACCCTTAACGAACCAATGCTGCCATATGAGTGGCATTGTACTTTACATACTGGGTCCAATGCTGCGCATATGGCGGCAAGAACCGATTTATTATTTTTATTGCTGTGCGTTAAATATTGTATTGTATTGCGTAATGCGTTAAATATTGTGCCATGTCATTTCTGTGAATTAGGTTTCTGCTTGTTATCTATGTTCCCTTATCTTTTACCGTTTTTATGTAAGTGTACTTTTGTGTTATTCGCATGCAAATTCAGTCTTGTTTTGATTTTGCAAGAGAGCGTGCCCGTTGCAGGAGTTACTTTACACAGTTGAGTTTAGTTTATTATTTAATATTTTTTAGAACCGTAAAATATGGCCTGAACTCTTGAAGAATAATACACGACGATATCAATAATTTCAATGATATTAGCAGTAGTGACGACGAGTTTGAATTCAGTATTTCTACTGACAAAAATGAAAATCGGAGAAACATAACGTTTTCAGACTATAACGATAGTGACAATAGTAGTGATAGCGAAGTATTTCCTAGAAAGGGAAGAAGAAAACCAAATATAATTTACAGTCAAGATGAAGAAGATGAATATGATACTATTGATGGGAATACAGAATGGAAAGATGTTACAGAAGTTGATGACATTCCACCTCGGATACCATTCAATACCTTTTCCTTTACCTACAATCCCAAAAGACCAACAAAGTGGGGTATAAGAATATATGTAGTTACTGACTCAAACACAGAGTACATTTCTACAATTCTCCCGTATTATGGCAGCGTAACATCGGACAATCTACCTAGATCAGATCTCCCCGTAACTTCTCGAATTCCTTTGCATTTATTTAAGAAACATCGTGATAACGTCGGTTGTGCAACAGGATACCATTTGTATACACATCGTTATTACACCAGTATACCTTTGGCAAATGAATTATTGAAAATGGAATGCCACACAACTGGAACGTTATCAACAAATACGAAATGTGTACCGCCTATGATAAAGAATCCTAAATTTTCAAAAGGAAACACAGTAGCCTGCAGAAGAAATAATACCTTACTTCTTTCATGGAAGGACAAGAGGATTGTATCACTTCTTAGTATTTAGTATGTGTCAGAAATTACAAGTGTCGATAGAATATCACAACATGGCGAATATGTTACAATCCAGAAGCCGCAAGTAGTGTTGTACTATACCAAAAATATGAGTGGTGATGATCGGGAAGATCACTATGTACAAACTACTGTTGCTTAAGGAAATCCCTTAAAATGGTGGCAAAATCTCTTCTTCTGGGGCCTTGACGTATGTGCTACTAATTCCTTCATTCTATTAGGGTGTCCCATAAGTTTCTTCGCTTTTTTTGATGTGAAATGAATACACGATATTTTTTGTTTAAGATGGATTTATTATGATATATATGAACCGTTCTGTTCTATAACCTTCTTCCATCTCTCAGGAAGCCTCATTATGCCCTCTTTCCAAAATTGTTGAGGCTTATTTGCAAAATATTGTTCAAGGTGCGTTTTTATTTCGCTTACGAATTTAAACCGTTTTTCATGGAGAGAATTTTTTAACGAGAAGGACAAGTAATAATCGGGATGGAGCAACGTCTGGAGAGTACGGAGGATGAGGTAGAACGTTCCAATCGAACTGCAATAATTTTTGTCTTACGAACAACGCAACACGCGGTTTTGCGTTGTCGCGATGAAAAACGACGCCACGTCGGTTCGCCAATTCTGGCCGTTTTTCTGTTATGGTGGCTTTCAATTCATCGAGTTGGTTACAATATTTAGCCGAATTGATCGTTTCACCTTGAGAAAGGAGCTCGTGGTAGACTACGCTTTTCCAGTCCCACCAAACGCACGAAAGAACTTTCTTCGGATGAAGTCCTGACTTCGCAACAATTGAGGGACTATTTCCTTTTGACCAAGTTCGTTTTCGATGCACATTTTGATGCACAAATCCAAGTCTCGTCTCCAGTGACAAGTCTCTTTAGGAAAGGATTTCTTGCATGTCGTTGGAGAAGCAAATCGCACGTAGAGACGCGGTTCATAAGGCTGGTGTCAACATCTATCGACGGTGTGGAACTTCGAATCGATTCACATATCTCATCTTGATTAAATGCTTATGTACCGTTGTCCTGGGTATGTTAGTGGCATCCGCTATCTCGCACACACTATATCGCGAATTTTCAGCGAGCATATCTTTGACAAGGTCCGCATCCGTCGTTGTTGGACGGCCGCTGCGGTCTTCGTCTTTCAAATCAAAATTGCCAGCTCTAAATCTCTCAAATCAATTGCGGATTGTCCTAGTAGTCGTAGAACCATCACTGTAAACGGTACAAATCTCGTTTGCAGTGTCCTTTGCCCTATCACTTTTTTTAAAGCAATAAAGCATAACATGCCGCATATGCTTATTTTGGCTATCCATATCGAACGGCGCAGAAAAAATTTGATAAGGAACTTTGTCACCAACGAAACATACTCTAAAAGAGCTCTGGGACGACTGCAACCGATACCCTAAACAGCCAAGAGATAAGCCTTCGTGTATATATAAACACAGCCAGTTAAAGTCATTCGTAGCGCAGCGCGGAAGGAACTTATGGGACACCCTAATATATAAATCCGTCCAAAAAGAAAAGATCAAAAAGGCCGTTTCACATTACGAATTTATAAAAAAATTGGTTGATCAGTTACTAGATGAGTTTTATATGTTGGAAAAACCTCGAGGACGCGCTAATACTGAACAAGGTTTGCAGCGACTAGATGGAAAGCTCCACATCATTCGTAATGGGACTAAAAAAGACTGCATAGTATGCTCGGATCGAAAAGTTCCAGGGGGAAGACGAGAAATGAGATTTTATTGCGATACTTGCACCCGCAAACCAGATACATATTGGAGAGTGTTTCGAAAAGTACCATACTCTCAAAGAATATAAAATTTAAATCATATTGTTAGCCTTTTACCCTGAATATATAACAATAAATTTTCATTAAAATATAAATATTTTCTTTTCTATACTTGATTTAAAAATGTTTATTATATAGTGTCCATAGTTTCTTTTCGTATGAAAAATATCTTGAACCTGGTGGGAAGTAAACTTGAAATACTTCCGGACCGTTAAGGGTTAAACTTAGGGAATTATTTGAATAAAGGATTTCATGTTTTCACTGATAACTTTTTTACAAGCATCCAACTAGCAAAAGTATTATTGCAAAAAATACATACATAACTAGTACTATTAGAAAAAATAGAAAAATGTCCCAAATCGGGCTAAATTTGCAGATGTTGGTAATAAAATTTATGATATTTTGAAAGCAACGGAATTCTTATGTGTTCTTATCGAGAGAAAAAGTATCATAGAAATCCCGTCATATTGGTTTCAACGAACTGCGCCACAGATAACGTAGTCGTTACAAAGGAAGAAGGAACTTACGAGTCAAAAACGACGAAACCTGCTGTTGTTCATAATTACAACAAGTTTATGGGTGGTGTAGACGAAATAGATACAATGCTTTATGCATACCTAGAGGAAAGAAGGACAATGAAGTATTGGAAAAAAGTTGTATTCCACATTATTGGAAGAATGGTCTTAAACGTCTACATAATATACTCCGAAAATTATAAGGATAAAAAGCTAACCAGGTTATAATTTGTTTCAAGAATTATTGATGCAATTGAAAAGGAATGGTTCGCAAACAAAAACAACGCATATAAACAACCTATATCATCTACACCAAGCGAAATATTTAGTTTTGAAAAGCTACCTGGACGAAATTTGCGGCGGTGCGTGGGATGCAGCAGTAAATATGGTAGAGAAGTTAAACGTTCAAACCTAATTTGCTCTATTTGTAAAAAGGGAATTCACCCGCTTTGTATAGCAAACCACCCGTGTAAAAGATCATAAGAAATTATTTATATTAATTTGACTGAATTATAAGTGCTTATTACCAGTTTTATTCACAAAACTAATTAAAACTAATTTATGTAAATAAGTGGTATTTTTTAATTTTAGATGTTGAAAAGCAATACAAGTGTGTTTATTGTATAGTGCCGCAGTTTTGGCATATGTCCGAAAAAATACGTCAGCGGCCAAACGGTTAAACGCAGTCCAGAAGGTTATACTTGCTAAAGTTAGTAAGGCGAACCGAACCACCGCATTGGGTGCCCTGTGTGTATTATCGGGCTTTCCTCCGTTCGATCTGGTGATGGACGAAAGGAAACAAATATACGGAAAATCTTCTTCCTTGGACAAGAATTCTCCGGACTATTACCATTGGCTACGCTGCAATAAGAATGAGGAACGCGGTAGAACACTGACGGAGTAACAGAAGAGATGGGACACTGCCTCTCATGGCCGCTGGACTTATTCGATAATTCGGAATATACAAGACTGGATTGAATGGGGTCCTCCCTTTTTGACTTTCACCTGACACAATTGTTAACAGGACACGGATGCTTTGCAGGCTTCTTAAAACGTATTGGCAAAATGACAGACTCTACATACATTTTACGAAGAGGGGCTGAGGACACTCCTGAATACATCCTACTGTCGTGTTCGATTTTCTCTAGTGAACGGGCCGCATTTATAGATGCTATCGGCTCTATCTGTTTTGACAAGATTATTTATATACTGCAAGACGAACGGAAAAGGCCGTTCTTCAAAGCCTTTATAAATGAGCGTTTCAAAAGGAAGGAACTTGCCCTAAACAAATTACAGAAGAGATGAAGACATACAAAAGACGACCATAGGCAAAACCAGAAATGCAAGCCGCCCCCCAACCCTCCACGAAGCAATGCTTACGAGGCGGATACCATAGGGCGTGCTCCAACATCTCGGCTGAAGGGAGGCTTAGGTTTTAGTGGGTATGCCGGACCGCACCTCACCCGATGACTCCCACACTACCCCCCACAAACGTCTGTGGGGGATGTGCGTAATGCATTTCCTCCTCCATTGGAAAAAAAACATAATGTCAAGATTATGGTATTTCCCCGGTTGAATCAGCGGAACATGTTGGTTTTGAGGTCCGGTGTTATTTCAGGGAGTTTGTGGGGTGAAGATCATTTCAAGGTTCTGTCAATGTCCCCTATGCGGTCGCCACCTTGTCATGGTATCGGGGCTTAAGTACTTGCGATGAAGACTGGAGCGATGCCGGCAGGGACTTCGGTTCCTGGCAGGGCCTCCCTTGCCGGTAAGGTCCAGTCTGAGCGGAGAAAACTAAGAGCGATCCGCAGGACTCCCATCTTTCCTCAAGAAGACCATCCGACTTTCTCTCCAGAGGTCGGGGAACGTCCCCACGTCTCGCGCGTTCCGCTCGAATTAACCCGCCGCGGATTTCCGTGGAAATAAACGTGCCCGCTTTCCCGGGGAAAGCGGCAGCTCGGGCATCGAACGTGCGCGTAACACGTGTGTTCACAGACGAAAAATATTTCCTACGGGGTACGCGTCGCGCGCGTGGGCGTCTTAATTCCGCAACGCGCGAGTGGTGTTTTTTTAATAGAATTCAGCTGCGCGGCGCGCACCACTTTTTTCGGGATTCCCGTCTGAATACTTAAACGTCGCGGCGGTTTCGTATTGCCGAGCATTCCGCGTATTCAGTGCTCCCCGATTCGAAAGCGTTTGTGTATAGTGTCGCATCTCGTGACGTCGCGCGCGGCACGCTTCTATTTAACCGCGCGCGAAAAGGGGACCTGGCCGCACGTCGACGCCTTTCGTCCCCGATTACGCTGCTCCGCGACCAGTTAATGCGCTCGATACGTATTTTCTCTTGGATTCTAAACGATCGAAAGGCGACCGCGAATTCGTTGTTTACCCAGACGCGAAAAATGGAATTTGATTCAATGAAAATTAATTAAAAAATATTGTTTAACAAATGCAAACATTATTTAATTACGTATATTTAAAAGTGACCACTTTTCAAATATTTTTCGTGAAAATTTCATCGCGATATCTTGAATGGTTCGAAAGTTATAGTAGAATGTCTCCGAATTTCTCGATCCGGCCCAATATGTGCAGCGGATATTGTATAAAGATTTTCATTGCACTACAACAATTTTAACGAGAAAAAAATGCAGCTCGGCGAGACTAGAAAACCTTGGATGCCTGGATCGCAGTCGGGCGCGCTCTCGACTGGGCCGATATCTTTTTTACGAGTGAAGAGGTTTATATTCCACTTACGTGATTCTATTTATACGGTGATATCTTATATCGAAACATCTTAAAAATCAGGGCCCATTGCGAATTTGCCTTATTAGGATTTCTCGATATCGGTCATGTTGGACCCAATTTCGGTTTCGAGAGCGACGTCCACGATCGTCGATCGCATCTTTGCAATCTCGGCTGATACATTAAACGAGCAAAATTTTATGGCAAAGTATAATGCATCATGTTAATGTAATGGGCCTGCTGGGCCCGTTAATAAAAAAACATTTATTCCGCTCCGTGAGCCACTGTTTCTACGTACTTTTTAAATAATTTTCATCCGCGAAAAATGTGCTGCTCCCCCGGCTGCTAGCGCCCGCGTTTTCCATGGACTACCCTGTATCCTCTACCCTGAGAGCAAACATTCCATGAAACTTTCGCCGCAGATCCCCGCATCACCGTAGCCTTTCAAGTGTCACTTCTGTCAACGTGTTGCCAATAGATTATAAGAAATATTCCGTTCCTACTTAGATCATAAGCTATACTTCACTCTCCTGTTCATATAACATATGCCTACACCACATACCATAGACTAGTAAATACATAACTCTGTATCACAGAATGATAATAATCACCGACTTTACCATGCGCCGACTATCTATCTATCCACCATTTGAATCCGAAAGCAATAGAGTTAAATATTCAACCGAAAATACAGGGTTCCCCGGAAAGAATCATCCGATTTCAAAAATTTATATTTTAAAAAATTACACACAAAATTATAATTCAAACACGAATATAACGGGAAAATGTGTGAGTTTTTATTTACAAGTGTTCAATATGACTTCCTTTCGTTACACGTATAATATCATTGCGATATGAAAGTTCTTGCCAAACACGGTGTAATGTATCTCTGGTAATTGTTTGTACAGCATCACAAATGCGTTTTTTCAGTTTATTTTCACTTGTAGGTAAAGGTGGTACAAAGACAAGATCCTTCACAAATCCCCAAAGGAAGAAGTCGCATGGGGTTAGGTCGGGTGATCTCGGAGACCAACTGTGTAGAACCATACATCACAATACAGCAAAACAAGCAAACAGCTAGTGCCACCTATTGAGAAAAAAATAATAAAAAGTAAAACTCGCACATTTTCCCGTTATATTCGTGTTTGAATTATAATTTTCTGTGTGTAATTTTTTAAAATATAAATTTTTGAAATCGGATGATTCTTTCCGGGGAACCCTGTATAATCCCCGAAAGCGCCGCGCTACGCGCGGCCAGTACTTGCGTCACCTGCATCTCCGCGGCATCCCTACTCTTCCGCCGAGCTAGCGCTCCACTCTACTGCCTCCGCACCACTTTCTCGAGCTCAGTCGACCGACGAGGCTCCAGAGTGCAGTCTTCTCGTTCACTCTCGTTCCAACCTCCTACGAGACCAGTCGTCTCCGGAGGGCTCTCGCGTCCCATCTCTTGCGGTACTATTTATTGCGTTACTATTTCTTGTTTTACTAATTCTTGCGTTACTATTTCTTACGTTTATTTCCATATCATAAATACAGCTGTATTTCGCTAGTTCGTAATCCTACGTTAAGTATTTGTATCAATTCAATTATTAGAATATAGTTAGTTTTACATATTCACACACACACATGTAATTATTCCGATCTTATTATCCTCATGCCCAAAATTCTTCCCTGCATCGGAAGTGAATATATTAGACTCTTCGCGAATCCATTCTTTCCTCTTTTAACCGAATATGCATTCGTGGGTCTTTAAAGCTCACCCCGAATGCTCGGCACGAAGGCGTATTCTCGTTAATAACAAACACTTTCTGCAAGGGTGTGTTGGACGCTCAACCCGGACGCGCCGCTCATGCAAAGATTCGGCCACATTGTATCATTCGTTCAATTGCATTAGCGTCACGCTTGAGAAGTAGCTTCCGAATGCCGAAACGGTCCAGTCGCCGTTGTCAATTAAAGAAGCTGAACCGCGATCTGGGCCAGCGTCCGTACGTTCCGCATAATCTGCATCGCGAGTTTAGCGAGGTCATCATCGAAGTATAACTTCAACGAGCCATTTCAATCGATGGCAAGGAGAATCGCTTGACCCGTCTTGATCTCCGTCCACGTGGAACCGGTGGTTCACAACATCGACAACATTCCAGTGACAGACCTCCGTCGAACCAGGTACCGATCGCTCAACGAGAAACGAGCTGTTGCAAGTAAGTGTTAACGCGTTTATATCGCTCGCGGCCTTTGTGAATCCCCGAATTATACTCAGATGGCACGCGCTGAGAGAGCTTAAAAGTTGCGTATAACGTCTAGATCCGCGATAGCTGCGAGAATAGTTTTTATTTTCGCAAAACGCGCCGCGGGACGTAACACAAGCATGAATCACGCGCTGAACAACCATTCTCGCGGTCCAGAAATGAGGGGTTCCTCGAATCATTTGAAGTAACTTTTTCCTCCGCAAAAATGCAATCCACGGCTTCGTTTGCGAGTTATTAACGAAAAACGTACCGTGCCACGCCCACGTTTGCATTCGATCTGCCCTCGCTCGCAAATTGGTTCGCGTTTTATGCTGATAACTCGTAAACGAAGCCATGTAGAACATTTTCGCTACGGGAAAAGTTGCTTCGAATGACCTCAGGAATCTCAGATTTTGTTAAGTTCATATTTAAAAATTAATAATAAATTAATGTTAAATTAGTATTAAATTAATATTAAAATTAATTATAGAACTCAAAGTCGCGGACTGCATTTGCGCAAAGAAAAAAGATACTTCGAATAATTAGGACA
This sequence comes from Megalopta genalis, assembly GCF_051020955.1. NCBI lineage: Eukaryota > Metazoa > Arthropoda > Insecta > Hymenoptera > Halictidae > Megalopta > Megalopta genalis. The sequence continues at coordinate 620,189 of NW_027476133.1, forward strand.
CCCTGTATAAGATAGGACTGACTAATATCCAGTTTACGAATTAATGCGGACGATTCTTATTTCGCACAGAGATCCGCTATCCACAAATAACAAACATAACTTACAGATCGAACGACGAGCGTACAGAATGCATTAGCGAGTGGACGGAGGATCCTGCTCGCCCATAAAAATCGTACCGAGCTCGTTCAGCTCAGTCGAATTCTTTGCAGCTTCGCCATACATTTATCTCCTCGCAGAAGCGAGCAGGAGGTCAGCGACGATCAGGTAAAGCCAAATAAGCTAAAGATAAATATCGATCGGCCGCTTGTGCTCGAGACAGACGGACGGAACTGCCGAAAATGAAATTGGTCCAAGACGGGTCGCCGACAAGCCGGCCTGTATGCGGGCCACTGATCCGCGCGCCCCTCCCCCCGCCCCGGAATATCGGAATTTGCGGCATCTAATACTCGGTTACACGGCTACCCTTTGAACGATTCCGCGAAGCGCGCACTGCTGGCCGAGTCAAGATTGATCGTCTTGTGTATCGGTTACTGCGTTACGTAAACGATACCGTTGCACCCGATAATATATCCCGCGTGTATCGGCTCAAAGGGTGTCGGGCCGCGTTAATTAATCCGACCTGGTTCCCCGTCGAAATGTATATAAAATTCCGTTGCTGCGCGGCGAGCCGTGCTCCGATCCATTACATTAGCAAGCCGTCGGACGGGAAGGGACAAAAGAGACCGCGCGCGCGTCCGACCGGTTGCACTGCTACAGTGGAATGGGCCGCGTGGTCAGCACCGCGGTTTACAACTGGCAAAAACCATCGGCGTGATAAACATTGCTGGAATCACGGACGTCGACTGGACGAGCCGCTGCCGATGGTCCACGAAAAAAATGTGAACAATGATTTACCATCGTCTCCCTCTCTTTCCCTCTCTCTCGCTCTCCCTCCCTCTCCTCTCTCTCGTTTATTCCCTTTTCTCTTTCTCTCTTACTCTCTTTTCTGTTTTTTCTTTTTCTGTCACACTCTTTCTCTCTTTTTTCTTTTTGCCTTGCTCACTTTCTATCTCGCTCCCTTTCTCTCTTTTTGTTACGCTTTATTTTTCTCTTGCTCCCTTTTTCTCTGGCTCTCTTTGTCTCTTTCTTCTTTTTCATTTGCTCTCTCTCTCTCGCTCTCTTTCTCTTTTTTCTTTTTCTCTTGATCTCTCTCTTCCTCGCTGTCTTTTTCTCTTGCTCTCTTTCCCTTCCTCTATATCTTTCTCTCTCTTCCCTTCTTTCGCTCTCTCTTTCTCTCCATTACTCATTCTTTCGCTCTAATCCTCCTTTTCTCTCTTTCATTTTCTCTCTCCCTCTTCCTCCCTGTCTTTTACCCTCTCACTCTTTTTCTCTTGCTCTCTTTTTTTCTTACTCTCATTCTTTCTCGCTCCCTTTTTTCTCTTTCTTCTTTCTTCTTTCTACCTCGCTTCCTTTTTCTCACACACTCTTTTCCTTTTGCTCTCTTTCTCTCTTGCACTCATTTTTTCTCTCTCTTCTTCCCCCGCTCTCTTTTCCTCTTTTTTCTTTTTCCCTTCTTTTCTCTCGCTCGCTCCCTTTCTCTCTCTCTCTCTCTCTCTCTCTCTCTCTCTCTCTGAGTATATGTGTGTGTTCCTGCGTGTGCCTCTGTGTGTTTGTCTCTCTCTCTGTGTATGTGTGTATGTATTTATGTTTGTATGTATATATGTGTGGCACACGTAGGCGGGGATCGCACGCGTAACGGCGGAACGCGAATAGAGACAGGTCATTTGCCGAAATTGGCAGGGTCATGTTTTAACCGCAACGCGGCTGCGCGTCTCGCTCGAAAAACATACATAAATAAAGCAGCTTTTATTTCGTTTACTGACCGGCTCGCGACCCTTTTCGTTGACAGCTCGGCCCGATAACGCGTTATCCTCGTCACGCGTCGCTCGGTCCGCGTGGATCCCGTTGGCCGGTGCTGTAACCTGGCGGGGGAGCACGGCCGGCTGACGGAACGGGAGGCGCGGCGAAAGAAGGATGTTCCGACAGCGAAGAATTTCATAACCTCTTAATTGCACTCATCTACATTTATATATCGCATTCCGATATCTTGCTACCTCGCATAGTTCGGCTATATTTTTCTGCTCGCGTATTCGGCAGAGAATTTTCATGAACTGGCCGTCTGGCTGACGATGAATTTTTCTGATGACAAATATAAGCTGCTGACTGCTTCGGACACCGCCGATAATTTAGTAACTTGTTGCACGAAGACGAGGGACGAACTATTCGGTGAAATAGATCTATTTCGACGGATCTAACGAATCGATCCGGATGCTCTTGGCGGGTGATGATTCCCGAGGTGATTTGGAGCAACTTTTTCCTCAGCGAGATCGATCTACGACGCGTCGTTAACGAGTTATTAACGAAAAACTCCGACCTACCAGGGGACGAGTGTAACCGACGCTCCGCCTCCGCGACAGCGTGGCCGAGCCACGCGACCACTTCGCCCCTGCTGTTACGCAGGATTTGAATGACTTCGCTTTTTAAAAGGAGCTGGAAAGCTATGGCTTTTCAACGTATGTTTATTTTACAACAGTTTTATAAGATTGATACATTTAGAGTGGGAACTTTTACACTGTGATCGATGTTCCGGGCCGATTATAAGAATGTCTGTGTCTTACCTCTTGTTGGGACTGAGAGTGGGGCGGGAAGGGTCAGCGTTACAATACCTGTGTCTTATCTCTTGTTGGGTCTGAGAGTGGGGCGGGAAGTGTCAGCGTTACAATACCTGTGTCTTATCTCTTGTTGGGACTGAGAGTGGGGCGGGAAGTGTCAGCGTTACACCTGCGACAGCGCGGGCTGCGCGCTCTCCTCAATTGGTCCACGTTTTTCGTTGATAACTCGATAACGAAGCGTCAGAAGAGATTTTCGCAAAGGAAAAAGTGTCTTGAAATCGCCCGAGGCATCAACTTGTCTGCCTTTTCAGGGTGAAAAACGACTTTTTGGATGCTTTATATATTTTTTTTTTTTTTTTTTTTTGTTTAACGTGGGGGAAATCTGCTGGTCAGACACCCCCGTCCCGCCCGAGGGGCGGGGCGGGGGTAGTGCGGGTTTTGACCCGCTAAAACCCCCACGGCGGCCTAGGGCGCTGGCGAGTAGCGGGGGAGACACGGGAACTCTTACAGAACACAACCGCGGCTCCCCCTCGCCTGGCCGACCACCAGGATGGAATGGCGATGGCCGGCCGCGTCCCGGGGGGGGGGAGATTTATACTCCCCCCATGAATCATCTTGCTTCGGCGGTGCGGGGGGACCGCACCCCACACCGCCTCGTCACTTCCACTATGGGGAGGACAGCTTCAGTTGGGGGGGGGGGGGGGTGGCGGGCGGCGGGCAATTAAACCAGTAATCTGGTACACCCGCCGCCCGCCTATTCTCATCTGCTCGGGGGGGGGGGGGCTCTAGGCGTGGGCGCACACGCCGCACCCCCCGCTCACGGCGAACCCGCTCGGCAGCCTCCTTCTGCAGCATCACCTCTTCGCAGAAGGTAATGGCTGCCGCCCATTTTCTTGGGCTCTCCAGCATGGCCCCAACTAAGCTGGAGAGAGCGAGGTCGCGACCAACTTCCCGTCTTAGGACTCGGCGCAGCACTGAAAAGGCGGGGCATACCTCCAGTGTATGCTGCGCCGAGTCCTCCTCCGCGCCACAGTGGTGGCACACCGTCGTCGCTTCCCGACCGATGCGACACAGGTACACACCGAAGCAGCCATGCCCGGTGAACACCTGCGTCGCACGGTAGGTGAGCCTGCCAAACCGCCTCTCCCGCCACGAGGTGAAGTGTGGCAGGAGAGCCCCGGGGACGCGCTCGGCGGCATGGGAGCAAAGCTCCGCATGCCATCTGGCGAGCGCTAGTCCCCGGGCCTGGAGTTCGAAGCCGTCGACCGCCTCCTGCTCCGGCGGGTCCCCCCGAGCCCGGCCAGCGATGCATATGCGCCTATAGACATAGGCGCGCATCGCCGCCTGCAGCTCGAAGGGAATTTCTCCCGCCAGAGCAAGCGCCGCCACGGTAGACGCGGTGCGGTAACCCCGTATGAGGCGAAGGGCCATTTGCCACTGAAGCCGGCGCAACAACAAAGTGATGCGCCGGCTTGCACTCGCGGACGGCCCCCAGATCGGGGCGCCGTACAAGGCCATGGACCGCACCACGCTCAGGTATAGGCGACGCACCATGTTATCCGGTCCCCCGAGATTGGGCAACAGGCGGCCGAGCGAGGCCGCCGCCCTCTCAACTCGGGGGACGAGGCGGCCGAAATGCGCCCCGAATCTCCAGTGGCTGTCGAGGATCAGTCCGAGATACTTGATCTCGGACTTCACCTCGACGCAGGCTCCTCCAACCCAGATCCACGATCCGGCCGGTGGCCGCGACCGAGGCCGTCCAAACCAGACGGCCTCGGCCTTCTCCGGGGCCATCTTCAGCCCCAGATCGTGGATCTTCGCGACGACGGCTGCCACCGCAACCTCCGCTCGTCGGATGGTCCTCTCGAAGGTGTCCCCGACGGTGACCACTAACGTGTCGTCCGCATAGCAGACGACAGTGGCACCGTCGGGCAGGGAGGCCTTCAGGACCGCGTTATATCCCAGGTCCCACAGGAGTGGTCCTAACACGGACCCCTGTGGGACCCCGCAGTCCACTTCCCTCCGTATCGTCCCGTACCGGCCCGGGTATTCCACCCACCTGTCCCGCAGGTAGGCCCCGATCACCCGCCTCAGATAGGGAGGCACCTGGTGTTCAACCAGGGCCTCCCTAATGGCGGACCAGGGCAGGGTGTTAAATGCATTGACGATGTCGATCGACACCGCCAAGCACACCCCGCCCCGTGCCACGGCATTGTCCGAGAGGGACTTTAGACGGTCGATTGCGTCGACCGTCGATCGCCCCTCCCGGAAGCCGAACTGGCAGTCCGCCAGATCGGGGCCAACGCGGGACAGGTGCCTGGCGAGGCGGGCAGCAATAATCTTCTCAAAGATCTTGCCCACCTCGTCCAGGAGGCAAATGGGCCGGTACGCGGAGGGAGAATCCGCAGGCCTCCCATCCTTCCTTAAGAGGACCATCCGACTTCTCCTCCAGAGGTCCGGGAACACCCCGGACCTCAGGAGCCCGGAGAAGAGGCTTCTGAGCCTCCCGCCCAGGACGCTCATGGCAAGCAACCAGACCCGGCCGGGGATACCGTCCGGCCCCGGGGCAGTATTCTTGCCCCGAAGCCATTTGACTACCCCGGCCATTTCCTCCGGCGCGACCTCCAGATCCGGGGACCACTCATGTCCCTCTAGCTGAGGGACGGGCCGGGACGCCTCCCCGCTGACGGGGAATAGCGCGTCCACGACCCGTCCGAGCATCCCCGGATCCAGGCTTTCCGTCAGAGGGGGCGCCCAGGGACGTAAACGTCCCATCTCCATTTTGTATGGGCGCCCCCACGGATTTCGGTTCAGAGACCCGAGAAAGTCGCGCCAGGCCTGGCTCTTCGCCTGCCTGATGGCCAGCTGCAGGGCGACCACCTTCTCCCTGTATCGCCCATACAGCTGGATAGCCAGCTCCACGTCGGAACGTCGTCGTCGACGGGCGCGGGCGTACTGGCGTCGCGCGCGGACGCACTCTGTGCGTAAATCCGCTATCGCGAGCGACCACCAGTACACCGCCTTCCTCGGGAAGACCCTGGCCCGGGGCATGGCGACGTCGCAAATCGACGTCATTGCGCCCCGGAACCAATGGGCCTCCCTTGTCCCGTCGACTGGCCCGGCCGGTGTTGCCGGCCAGGCCACGACGTGGGCTGCCGCCATCAGAGCATCCTGGTCGAGGCGCTTCAGCGCCCACCGCGGCTGAGGCGATCCCTCATCAGCGGGGCGACGTCGGGGTGTCGATGGGGCGGCGGAGAGGCCGAGAACAATGTATCTGTGGTCGGATAGCGTCTCGACCTCCTCCGCCACCCTCCACCCCGTAATACGGCGCACGGCCGGGGGCGTTGCCCATGATAGGTCAACGATGGACCCCCCGTTGTACCGCACGCACGTATGGACCGAGCCCGTGTTTAGGAGACGGAGATCGAGTCCCGCCGCCCAATCAAGCACCTCCCGGCCCCTCGGGTCCGTCCTGGGGGAACCCCAAGCTGAAGACTTGGCGTTGAAGTCCCCCAGGACCAGCACCGGACGTGGCTGGCAGCGGGAGACGCATCTCCCCACCACGTCCAGAAACTGTTCAAACTCCACGAGGGACCACCTCGGAGGTGCGTAGATCGCCACAACCACGGTGCCGCCCCAGTCAACGGCCAGGTATCCCCGGCCGCGCTCGATAACGGAGCACGCCGGGGACCCCGGCCGACCTGCCCATATTATAACGGCGGAGCCGTCCAAGTCCCCCATCCAATGTGGATGGTCGGGGACCCGGTACGGCTCCGCCGCTACGGCCAACCCGGCACCCCACTCGGCCAGGAATTGCACGAAAAGATCTTGTGCCCTGACCGAGTGGTTCAGGTTGGCCTGAATGCTTTATATATCCTGAATCGTTTAATAATGAATAGCTACTAAATAATTTAACCCGTACTGGCCTTAATTCTCTTCTGGTTCAATGGTTTATTAACAAACTTGAGAATTGTGATTATTAGAATGGAGATTTATTACATTGATGACAAAAGTGATTAGGTAACAGTAATAAAAAATATTGTAAAACTTTGCGAACAGTGACTTATTGAAATCATTAAACGAAGAAATATTTATTGACATGAACGATTGTTCTTTTGTATAAAAATCCACAGTCTATTGATCGCTATACGACGTAACCTCCTATTTTCGGCCGACTTGTAAGACAGCCAAGGTTCATCAATAACGCGATGGCCTCACCAGTGTTCCCCGTTCCAGCCGACGGTCCAGTCAAAGGCAATCGAGCCAGAGAAAAAAATACAATTGCTCAAATTACCGATGGTGATGTATACAAGTCCGGTGAATATGTATGCGTCTCTTACAAAGCGAGTGTTGATCAATATTGTTGCCGATTAATGCTGGCTCAGCCGGTCGAACTTGGCTACGGCGAGGTTTTACTCGACCGACGACGGATTTACGAGGAAACTCCTCAAAACATTGATTTTTTCGGAGGCTTCGAATGCTATGTTTTTAACATTGAAAAATGACGAAACATTGAAAACGTTTGCAACAGCGTCTTCGAGCAGATAATTCGGTTGCGATTGAAACCGTTATTTATATGCATTTACGAAAACTGTTCCGAAGCGGAACAAAGCTCGCGCATCTCCCGTCAGCGGACTGCATCCCGGGAACTTTTAATGCTCCAGAAACATTCATGTCATCCCGCTAAACATTAACCGAGAATGCCGCGAAATTATTTCCCGAAAGTTTCTTATTCCTTATATTTGGAAGCTACGTGTACTTAATTCAGTAGTTAAGAAACCTTCCAGCCGATGTCTAACATGCCCCGGTAATTGCCTCAGCGAGGACGGCGTCTCGCTGAAGCAGCGCGCGTGAATGTCTGCAAAAAATTTTCGAAAACATCGGAAGGAGACTAAATCCCTGAGTTACCGACATTATGAATACATTATGTCGAAATGGTAACAGAAGAATCCTCATTCTGGAGAGTTCATTTATGCACGTACTGAAGTTACTTTTTGAAAATAGTTTCAGTTTACACCTGGGCTTGGTAGAAGACCTATCCGCATCTAGGAGACGCTAGCTGAAGGACTGGACACAATTGTAACAAAGCAAGCTAGAGACTTGTTTGTAACAAGCAGAGTCTTGTAGAGGACTCATCTAGGATTTTTAGAAGGCCCTAGTAGAGGTCGCAAAAGTATCTGGCAGACTGTGAAGTCATTAGTCTCTTGCAGATCCTAGTTAAACACTCATCAGTATTTTGATAAGTCCTGCTAAAAGACTTATTGGAGTCTAGCAGTTCCTAGTAGAAGTCCCACTAGGATCTAGCAGACTATGGAGTCATCAATCTCTCGCAGATCCTAGTTGAAAACTCATCAGTACATTTGACAAGTCCTGTTAGAAGACTTATTGGAGTCTAGCAGGTCCTAGTAGAGGTCCCAATAGTATCAAGCAGACTATGGACTCGTCAGTTTCTTGCAGATCCTAGTTGAAGACTTATCAGTACATTTGATGTCCTGCTAGAAGACTTATTGGAGTCTAGCAGGTCCTAATAGAGATCCCACTAGTATCTGGTAGACTGTGGACTCGTCAGTTTCTTGCAGATCCTAGTTGAAGACTCATCAGTATGTTGAGTAGCGCTGCTAGAAGACTAATTAAAGTCTAGCAGGCCCTAGCAGGTTTGAAGATTTCGCCGAGCGAAGATTTGATCGTGCAGAAGCGCGGTCCCTTTTTCGCAGAGGCGTGCACGTTTGCAGAGAACCAATCGCCGAGGATACAATAACCGGCGAGGGGCAAAAGTTCTGTTTCCCGGACGGCTGCATTCCGTCGTGTAAAAAGCGGCTTCCCCGTGGCCGCTATTTCACGTGGAACCCGTTTTTCTCATTACCACTCGTCACTACGTTCTTAATGAAAGCCATTTTTTCGGCGCCGCTCGCTGCTGCATTCTTAACCTGCGCACTCTCGAACATGCGCGCACAGCCCCACGGCCGCCGTTTTATGAGCCATTATTGGCCGATCTGCTCCCGCGTTATGGGCCATTGATCCCCCGATGAATGTCGCGGAATCGGAGGCCGGAGATTTGCGGCCACTTCGTTGTCCCATTGCTGCGTATTCATAGCCATGTTGTGCGCGATGCGTTCCCATTGGCATTGCCTTCCGTCAATATCGTCTAACGATCGCCGATAGGCGGCACGTGTTTTTCATTTGCCCCTTTCAAACCCGCGCTTTCTCTATGGGCTTTTATTTAAATTACCTTCGAGCAGCGTAAAAGAAATTCGGAATACCGGTGCTTCGAAAATTCAATTTGGAATCTATGGAATCTATAGAAATTATTTTTCTCATTCAGTCGATTATGATGAGCTGGCTCTGATATTTATGGAGTAATAATTGATCTTCTTGAAATTGAAATAATTGAACTTATTATATTAAATATTAGATTCTTCAGAATAGAAATGAAATAGTTCTTCAAATTTCATTTCTCAGTGTATTTTTCAGTAGAAGAAATACTTTATTTATTAATATTTTATTTATTTTATATTAGCATTTTAGTAATTTAGTATAAAATAAAGCATTAAAAATTACTAATATATTTTTTTAATGCTTCATTTATATATATAGTATTTGTTAATGCTTTGTTTTATACTAAATTACTAACATACTAACATAAAATAAATAAAGTATTTTGTCGACTGAAAAATACATTGATAAATGAAATTGAAATGCTCGAAAAAATACTTGAAGGACTATTTCATTAATTGTATATATAAAACTAATACTAATTAATATTATTTTTATTAATATTATATTTTTAATATAATTATATAATATATTATATATAATATTAATATTATTAATACAACTAATAATACTATACAGGGTGTTCCACAATTATTTTAACAGACGAATATGAGGGGTAGCTGAGGTCAATTGAAATAACTATTTCCTTTGCGAAAATGCAATCTGCGATTTTGTTTACGAGTTATTAACGAAAAACACTGACCAATGAAAGGCGATGACGCGAACCATAATGTGGTCGATCGATCGACCGCGCGTGCTCCTACCACTGAGTTTGACAGCTGAAAGGGGATTCTGTGCCGCGTTGAAATCAATGAACTAGTCACGGAGCATGAACATTTGATATTTCTTTTTACCACGTGACCGTGCTAATTTTAAGGAAAATGCTGTTCATCCTTATTTCAGAATGTCTGAAGAATATTTACTAATTTTCGGACATAAAATAATATATAGTTAACAGTGAAAGCCGTTTTAATTTTCTGATGTCCACGACACGCCATGTGTATCATATGAAATTTTTAAGCAAGGTGTACAGTGAAGAATAACAAGGTACGTAAATGATATTTTAATTTAAATAATTCCGCGTCCGAACGAACGAACGAACGAACCAATACACGATCGAAAGAAAGAACGAACCAATGAAGGAACGAACGAATGAACGAACGAACCAATAAAGGAACGAACGAACGAACGAAAGAACCAATAAACGGACGTACGAACGAACGAACCAATAAACGAGCGAACAAACGAACGAACCAATAGACGAACGAACGAACGAACCAATAAACGAACGTACAAACGAACCAATAAAGGAACGTACGAACGAACGAAACAATAACCGAACGAACGAACCAATATAGGAACGTACGAACGATCCAACCAATAAAGGAACGTACAAACGAACAAACCAATAAACGAACGTACGAACGAACGAACCAATAAAGGAACGTACGAACGAACAAACCAATAAAGGAACGTACGATCGAACGAACCAATAAAGGAACGTACGAACGAACAAACCAATAAAGGAACGTACGATCGAACGAACCAATAAAGGAACGTACGAACGAACAAACCAATAAAGGAACGTACGAACGAACGAACCAATAAAGGAACGTACGAAAGAACGAACCAATAAACGAAAGAAAGAACGAACCAATAACCGAACGAACGAATGAACGAAACAATAAAAGAATGAAAGAATCAATAAACGAACGAAAGAACCAATAAACGAACGTACGAACGAACGAACCAATGAACGAACGTACGAACTAACGAACCAATAAACGAACGAAAGAACCAATAACCGAACGAACGAACCAATAAAAGAACGATCTAACGTACGAACCAATAAACGAACGAAAGAATAAACGAACGAACCAATAAACGAACCAACCTATAAACGAACCAACCAATAAACGAATGAACGAAAGAACGAACCAATAAACGAATGAACGAACGAACGAATGACCCAACCAACCAACGAGCGAACCAATACAGGAGCGAAAGAACGAACGAACCAATAAACGATCGAACGAACGAACTAATAATGGAACGGACGTATGAACGAACAAACCAATAAACGAACAAACGAAACTCATGTATCATATATCATATATCACATATCACATATCGTATATCAAAATCCGATATCGTATATAGTATATCGAATATTGAATATCGTATATTATACACGGTATATTGTCAATCATAAATCGTACATCGAATATTTTACATCGTATTATATATTGTATATCATACATCTTATATCGTATATCATATATCATATAACTTACATCATACGTCATACATCATGTATCGTATATCGAATATCGTATACGATATATCATACATCATATATCATATATCGTATATCATATACAATATATCGTATATCGTATATCGTAGATCGAATATTTTACATCGTATATTGTATACGGTATATCGTATATCGGATATCGGATATCGCATATCAAATATCATATATCATATATCTCACATCATACATCGTATATCATATATCGTACATCATACATCATATATCATTTATCGTAAATCGTATATTATATATCATACATGACGCATCATACATCATATATCATACATCGTATATCGTATACAGTATATCATATATCATATATCGTATATCATATATCTTGTATCATATATCATTTATCATATATCATTTATCATATATCATATATCGATATCGTATATCGTGTATCATATATCATACAGCGTACATCATACATCATCCATCGTATATCGAATATCATACATCATATATCATATGTCGTATATCGTATATCGTATTTCGTATATCGTATATCGTATATCGTATATATTATTTTATATATATTATTTGATATATTATTCATTCTATAACATATATCATATATCGTATATCATATATCTTATATCATATATCGTATATCGTATATCATATATCACATGTCATATATCATATATCATACTACTGGCCCTATCTACTTTTAGTGGACACGCGGAGTCGCGTCGCTAGTTCGACTCACCGTGGGCATGGGCGGATTTTTCCTTGGTCCTTTACTTTAACGGTGGTGTAGCCGGGGATAGATGGAAATTTTAGCTTTATTTGCCCATTTGATCGAAAAAAACATATCTGTGTCACCTTCGCGGTGGCCAGATTCACACTAAATATCCCTATCTACTGCTGGGAAGGCTGTGACTCTCTTAAGGTTTCGAATGGCGGGGCCAAAGCTTGATAAGGGTGTTGGGAGGGCTGCTACGGGAGTCACAGTCTATAAGCTGCAACCTCTACGAAATTCCCGCTCTGAGTATCCCCTTAACCTAGGGGGGGGGGGAGGCTCTAAAAAAATTAAGTCATTTAGTTCCGTTTTAAAATAGGTATTAGGTTTTAAAAGATGTACGAACACTTTTGTGGCCCATAGTATATTGTACGAGGTAAGTGCACTATCCTCCTCTTGCGTCCTTTAAAGCAATTATTTATTATTGAAATAGCTTTGCGAATCGTTCGTTGAATTGTGTTCGGACACGGTAATATTTAAATTAAAATATCATTTACGTACTTTGTTAATATTCACTGTACATCTTGCTTAAAAATTTCATATGGTACACATGAGATGTCATGCTCACCAGAAAATTAAAATAAAATTCACGGTTAAATTACTTATTATTTCGGGTTCAAAAAATTAGTTAATATTCTTTAAACAATCTGAAATAAGAATGAATAGCATTTTTCTTAAAATTAGCACTGTTACGTAGTAAAAAGATTTCGGAAATTCACACTCCTGTTCATTTATTCGAACGAAGCACGGAGCCCCCCTTCTTCTGTCACGTTCCACAGTTGAAGCACGTTGCACTCGATCAATCGACCATCTTATAATTCGCGCGCTCGCCTCGCGTTGATCAGTGTTTTTCGTGAATAACTCATTTAGTAACCACGGATTGCATTTTCGCAAAAGAGACAGTTACTTAGAATGACCTCAGCTACCCCCCATTTTCGGCTGTTAAAGTAATTGTAGAACACCCTGCATAATAGCTTCATTGCTTCAAAAGCAATACGCTGATGGTACTGTGAAAATTGCACACTTCGAGGAAATGTTACGCCGTTGGTCCTTTGATCAACTCGATCGGGAAAGCAAAGCCACGATGATCCTTCTAATTACGGACATACCCCAGATGCGCGCGCCGACTGGTTATGATAAGGTAGAATTGAAAGGCGCAAAGAACGCGTGGCGATTTTAAAGATTAAAACTTGCAACTAGATGCTATGGATTAAAGAGTACACTCAGCCGGTGACACGTAAAAAACCGGCCGCAGACATATGACGGCTCGATTTTCTCGAATTTTCTCAAAAAATAAAATATGTTTGTTACGTCTCCCGACGTTTGATTAAGGACAATTACCATATAATTACTCGAATAAATATAAAATAAGTAAATATGTATTCACCTTATCATCGTAAGAATAAGATGCACACTCAGTTACATACCCACCTTCATAAGACACTACAGAACTCTACGTTAACTACACGTCTTTACCAACCACACAGAACCCACCGAACTCCACTATACCGATAATACTAAACCGCATGAACACTAATACTTAAGTAACATTAGAACATAACTCGTGGCGTTAGACATATTCTAAGTAGCCACAATTGCGCGCAGACTGGTGTTACGTCAGTCCGCTGAACGTGGCATCCCCGCTCCGAGCGCTCCGTTGCCATGGAGACCTCCCTCCACGACGACCGAGCCTACCAAGATGGCGGCGGGATCGCAGCCGAGGAGGACCCATGCGGAGCCGAGCAGAGCAGTTCCGCATCCAACCTCTACTACTCGACTTCTCAGCTCCCAACCGGGGAGACCTTTCGGTTCCATATCCAGTCAAACTCTCAGCGATTATAACGTTAGGAATTCTATTCGTAGGAAGTAAGAACGCGCTTTGTAGTTTATATTATAATAGAATATACTATTTAGTTAGACTCAATTCAATTCATTTTCCCAACGTCCTGCATCCGGAGATCACTTCACCGAAACCCCGATCGAGCTACCAACCGCCAACGCCCAGGAAAGTCTCGACGACGCCGGGGCCTGCCAATAACCTCCCATACACAAAATCAGGCCGAACACCGATCCAGGGGATGAGCGGAGGCAACGAGGTAAGTGCAGTGCAATCATCCCAAATAGAGCCGAGTTGACGGGTCGTGAGACCCTGTAATACGCGAACGGTACGCGTCGCGTGTGCAAAACGGTGGTTCGAAATACGTCTGTTTCCGCGGTCCGTAGAAAGGTAACATATATTTTTCGGAACGTCTACCGCGGGACGTAACAATTGGTGGCAGCGGTGGGATACTAAACCACCTCTCACCATGCCCGTTAACCCGGCTGATTGCACGCGCTCAAAATCCTACGATCTCGAAAGTAAACCGCTGACTCAAGACGAACTCTCCGCGATCCAGAAATCGCTCGCGACCAGGGAAAACCGCCTCCAGGAACAAGCTCGTAGTCTCGAACGTAAGCGTAATTTACTCGACTCGCAAATGTCCCAAGCCCAAGAGGACCTTAACAAGGATCGCGACGCGATAGCCACTGAAAATGCACAGCTCCGCGAACAAATGGAGAAATTGTTGCTTGAAAATTCTCGCCCCGCCGAAGTAGTCGACACCGTCCCCGATCCGCTGGCGCATGTTCCGTATTACCGCGGACACGACGCGGAAGATTCTAATTTAACCCTGAAATCGGCGGTAGATTTGATTCCAACCTTCGACGGCACTCGACCTCCCGTATTACAGTTCACACGCGCATGCCTTCATGCGAAGTCCTTAATCCCTGTGCATTCCGAACGAAGCCTCGCGCGATTAATTGTGGGCAAGTTACGAGGACATGCCCTCTCGGCGGTAGAGTTCAAGCCGGTAAGCACGGTCTCAGAAATATGCGAGCGATTGAAAACACTATTCGGTGCCAGCCACAAGGTCGATCATTATCGGGGACAATTGGCAAACTTGTACATGTACGAAAAAGAAAACATCTTCGACTACATTAACCGCGTAAGAGATTTGCACGCCGCTATATTAAATTGTATGGGAGACCACGCAGACGTAACGGAAATCGACGACTTCGCTAGGGATTGCTTTATCGATGGCACAATTCCCGGTATTAGATCGGAATTACTCACCGAGCGGAAGAAACACATGGATACGGTGTTCGACGAATCCGTCAAGATATTTAGGCGTCTCGAGACGGATAAACTAAGATACGGTAACATAAACACTCGAGAAGTACGGTTCGCGGGAAGTATATACAACCGTCGGGAAGAAACTGGATCCGACACGCATCGGTTTAGGGCACCGTCGCCGTACCGTCGCTCCGAACAAAGAGGCGCTTATGCAGGCCAACCCCGTAACGATAATACGGCCCGCCCGCATGCAGGCCATTACGACGCGCCACCACGCCATTATGACGCGCCACCGCGCCAGTATGACACGACACAGCGTCGCCGAGGGGATGCATCCAGATCTCCGACCGATTACGACACATCGTCACGACAATACGACACCGCGAGTAGGTACGAGACACCGTCGCGCGACAATTATCGCTATGCCCCGCGCGGACATAGTCAAAACAACGATTACACCCAAAAATTCTGTAATTACTGTAAATTCCCGGGGCACGACATCCACGAATGCAGGAAGCGAGAATACAATAACCGCATGCGTGAACAACATTCGGGAAACGAGCGCGACCTCCCGACCCGCCAAAACAACCGTCGGGAGGAAAACAGGAACAATCAAAGAGTCCGGATGATCGCGGACGACGCGGAACCAATGACGGAAGTAGGATCGCGCGAATAACTCTTCGACCCGCTGCAGCCGTACCGCACGTATCCGTTTCTCCGCCCGAATTGATAAACACTGCGCAGTTGATGATAGACACCGGGGCGGAACCAAACATTATTAAAACCTCGCGCCTCAAACCGGACGTGGTCGTCAACGTTTCAGATACTATCAATATAACCGGGATTACGGACGGGGCGGTCACAACTATCGGTACGACGCTAATCTCGATCGCGGACGCGAAAATCGAATTCCATGTGGTAGCCGACTCATTTCCTATCTCCGCGGACGGAATATTAGGCTCCACATTTCTATCACAGGGAGCGGAGATTTCATACAGAACCGAATCCTTAACATGGCAGGGAAACGAGTTTCCATTTACCACTCAAAAAAGATGCAAAATAGAGTCACGTACCGCGGCGTGTATCAAAATAAAGGTGACCGGACCAGAATATGGTTACCTGAGCCGTCGCGAAGTAGCGAAGGGGGTTTTCATTCCTCACTGCTGCGTTAGAAACTCCGACGGACAAGCAACCGTGCGTTGCGTCAATACCACTAACGACCCGATAGATTTCACCATGCCGACCATGGAACTGGTGGAGTTGGAGGAGATCTTAGATGCCAACGAAGCGCAGAAGTATTTTCCAACCTCTAAATTGCAACGCACTAAGTCAAGCTCGATATATAATCTAAATTCCACAACCTCCCGCTATGAAAAGGTCACCGACATAATCAGTACGGACCATCTCGGCGAGGAGGAGCGGGAACACGTCAAACAATTACTCAAAGACAACCACGATCTCTTCCATCTCCCGGGGGAACGCCTCGGGAAAACCAATGCCGTACAACATAAAATAGTCACTACAGATCAAATACCGATTCACGTTAAACAATATCGATACCCGCCTGTCCATCGCGAAGAAATAAACAACCAAATGAGGGAGCTCCTGGATCAAGATATAGTCGCTCCCTCAAAATCACCATACAATAGTCCACTCTGGGTCGTGCCGAAAAAAGCCGACGCAGATGGGAACAAAAGATGGAGGATGGTGATCGACTTTCGCGCCATCAACGAAAAGTCTATTCCCGGTAGTCTACCCCCTACCTAGTATACTGGAAATCCTCGACCAGTTGGGGAGCGCAAAGTATTTTAGCGTATTTGACTTGGCGAGTGGCTTCCATCAAATAGGGATGCACCCCGACGATGCCGAGAAGACCGCTTTTTCGACGCCTTACGGTCACTACGAATTCAAGCGTATGCCTTTCGGTCTCCGAAACGCGCCCGCGACGTTTCAGCGCCTAATGGACAGCATTCTCACCGGCCTCCAGGGCAATGAATTGTTCGTGTATTTGGACGACATCGTCATTTACGCTCGCAGCCTGTCGGAGCATCGTGCGAAATTTTACAAACTGGCCGACAGATTGCGAGAGGCCAATCTGAAACTACAACCGTCTAAGTGTTCGTTCCTCCACCGCGAAGTGGCATATTTGGGCCATGTTATAGGCGAAGACGGCGTAAAACCTTGCCCGAAAAAGGTAGAAGCCGTACAGAATTTTCCCCGACCAAAATCCACGAAAAACTTGCGCGAATTCTTGGGTGTGTCAGGTTACTACAGGAGATTCATCCCCAAATTCTCACAAATCTCAAAACCCCTGACGGTTTTGTTAAAAAAGAACGCGAAATTCGTGTGGAATCTAGAACAGGAAAATGCCTTTAACACCCTCCACGAAATCCTAATAACAGAGCCACTCCTCCAATACCCGGATTTCGCTAAAGAATTCAACATAACGACGGACGCTTCTGGATTTGCCATCGGCGGAATATTGAGCCAGGGGGAAATCGGAAGGGACCGTCCAATAGCTTACGCGTCACGATTGCTACATGGTGCCGAACTAAATTACTCAACTATAGAAAAGGAGTGTTTAGCCATCATATATTGCACTCAATATTTCAGGCCATAAATTTACGGCCACAAATTCAAACTTGTTACCGACCACCGCCCACTCGTGTGGATGAACTCAGTTAAGGATCCCACATCCCGATTACTGAGATGGAGATTAAAATTGGCAGAATTTGACTACACAATCTCCTACAAATCAGGCAAAGCTAACGTAAATGCAGACGCGCTTTCTCGAAACCCAGCTTCCGTACTCCCACTGTCAACAACATCAAATTCGTCAGATCCTTCCGACGCCGTAAGGAAACCCCGAAATCTTAATAAACAAACTTATTCTCCGATTCCATCACCAACCTCTCCCTCCACCTCTGACTCCCCCTTATCATCACCATATTCTCCACCCTCCCCACACTCGTCGACTTCGCGAGAAACCTCTCCCCACGTAAGCAGCCCAGCCATCTCCCCTCCTCAGGAGAGACGACAAACTCCGAGCCCGAGTAACAACGACGAAACTGATACGGACGAAGACGAAGTTATCTTCAAAGATTACAACCCCCCAGCGTCACCCCAAAAGAGAACTATAACGCACACACGAGACAGATTAATCATGAGAAACGATAACATCGCGGCATTCGTGACCACCAGTGGCCACCCGCTGGATGTGGGCGCCATCGACCTCTTTAAAGCCGGAAAAATTCCCAAAATCTCAGACCTCACCTTGTCCCGCGCAAGAGTATTAAAACTGGGTAACAAAAGACTAATCCTACTCCCAATTAAAAATTCGCAACACCACTTGGCAACCTACGAAGACCTACTCGAACTGTCCCAATCAATACTAGATGTAGCAACAGAACTGCAGTTAGATTCCATTAGTATCTCAAAAACACAACTGGACGATATACCATGGCACACTATTTATAAATTATTAGTTAACACTTTCGCAACTACCAACACAAAAATCTTTGCATGTGGCAACGAAGTCATTATACCCAAAGAGAGTGAGCGCCTGACTATCGTGAAGGAAAACCATCTGTCCGCTTTCGCCGGACACAAGGGAATTACCAAAACCTACAGGAGAATACGGGAAAAATATTATTGGCCCACATTGAAAAAAGAGGTACAGGAATTCGTTAACGCATGCGAATCATGCCAAAGGAAAAAATTAGTAAGGAACAAAACACGACAACCCATGACTATTACGGACACACCGGGTAAATCCTTCGAGAAAATATCTATGGACATAGTCGGCCCCCTCCCCACATCACCGAAAAATTATGCTTACATCCTTACAATCCAAGATCTCCTGACCAAATACTCAATGGCCCTCCCATTACGGACAGCAACAGCAATCGAGATCGCAGACACCTTCATAAAAAATTTCATTTGTCGATTCGGCGCACCGAAAGGTATCCTAACCGACCAAGGTGCCAATTTTCTGAGTTCCCTAATGAAGAATATTGCTAAAAGATTCAAAATTGATCAATTTAAAACAACCGCGTTCAGACCCCAAGGTAATGGCTCAATCGAAAGGTCGCACCATGTATTAATCGAATACCTCAAACAATACATGTCCAAGGGCGACTGGGACGAGTGGCTCCCGCTCGCAATGTTTTCGTATAATACAAGCGTACACGAAGGTACCCTCTATACCCCACACGAACTAGTGTTCGGATCTTTGGCAAGAACTCCGTCAGCCAACTCCCTAGCTCACGACTCATCCAACGAGTCCTACGCGAGATACTTAGAAAATTTACAAATTAAAATAACAGAAACCCTGACAGACGCCAGGAACAATCTAACCGTAGCGAAAAGGAGATCGAAGGCATATTACGACAGGAGGACGAACACGCAGTCCTTTTCCGTCGGAGATAGAGTCTACCTCCTCAAGGAGCCCAAACGTGGGAAATTCGACGACGAATACGTCGGCCCCTATACCGTCTTGGAATGCATGGGTAATTGTAACGTGCGACTTAAGATAAGGAATGGTTCTCGAGTAGTACATACCGATAAGATTAAGCGCGCCCCCACACAAACACACCATGTACAAACCATAACACACTCAACCACCACCACCACCGGAAGAGCCCCACAGCAGCAGCAATATATGACCGCAGGAGAACTACAAAACCGACACCAGTTTACTACGTGCAACGCGATCATGAAGACCTCAACCATCTGCACCATTGTCGCAATAGTGGAATCAGCCGCGGCCTTAATAGGCTACGACTGCAACAGCCCCACGCTAAACACCTCGACAATTTCTACGATCAACAAACCCAAGTGTGAGTATACAGACACTAAACTCAACACTTCAAGCGTCCCGATCCAGCTGCTCCAACTCGTGAATTTCAAAGATGTCCCAGCATTCCAATGCAAAGTCGAAATCGATCGAACAATATACCACTGCGGGATGTACTCGCACACGTCCGTGGTTAGCAACGGAAGACAGGAATACATCCTAAACACCCCGAGGGACATTTGTAGAACGATGCACGACGCTGGAATTTTGACTCTGCCTCCCGCGGGACAAGTAATTGGTTTGGAACGAAACAGAACCACAACCCGGAGTTTCACACTAGCAGGATCGATCAAACAGGACGGTACCTGCGGCGGAACCACCTATAGTGACCCATACGGCACGTGGGACAACGTGGTGGTCCAAGCAATTGTTAAAATCACTCTGAAGACATTTAGAGCGCCCGTCAAACTTAACAGCAACCAGCTCTACCTGCCCAACGGACAACGCTGCGCCCTGAGCGAGGAATATTGTATGGACGCCGAGGATGGATACACTTACTGGACAGGCCTTCCCGAGGATCCGTGCCGCACGAATAATTACAATGTCCTTTACGAGGGTAGGGCAATCAAAGCCACCACAAAAGATAACAACTTCGCCTCCATCTACACGGTGACTTCTGGCGATACAGCGTTCGCCCTGACGAGCACCGGCCGAACACAAACGTGCGGATATACGCTGATCAAGACGGAGCACCCCAAACTCCTAATTCTCGAAACATCAAAGGAAGGAAAGTTCAAAAACATAGCAAAACCCCAAGAAAATAATTTGGACATTTTTACATATGTGAACACCAAATTCGTCTATGTGGAAAAACACCTGAAATCGCAAACCGTAGCCCTCTACAAGGATATGATGAAGCAGAAATGCCAAACGGAACAACAAATACTTAAAAATATAATTTCCTTGGTACACACATCACCTGCAGAAGTGGCTGCCACAATAACCAGGGAGCCGGGATACATGGCCCTCCCCGCCGGCGAGGTTATATACATCGTCAAGTGCGTCCCGGTCCAGTGCACGCTCAGGAAAACGGACGACTGCTTCGACGAACTCCCAGTATCATATAGGAACGGTTCCTTCTTCCTGACTCCCAAAACACGAATCCTCGTGAGAACGGGAACACGAAGGACGTGCAACGAACTAATTCCACCTACCTACCGCATCCATGGCACTTGGTACAAATTCACATCGAGGCCGGTGGAAAGCGCCCCACCACCACCACTACAGCCACTGACCACCTCGACATGGAAGTATACGGATCCATCCAATCTCGCAAGCGGAGGTATCTACACAGAAGAGGACCTCCAAAAACTCAACGAACATATAATGTTCCCGATAGAAAGGACGGCCGTCGTGAACGCACTGGCGCAGGGGGCATCTGGAAGACAATACGCCAGCGATTCTATCAGGATGTACAACCTGATGGACGAAAAGACACTGCAGCAAATAGCGGAGTCAACCGGAGAGAAAATTTGGAGCGGATTCGTGCAGTTCGGATCGGCCATGGCAGGGATAATAGGCATCTATATAGCCCTGAGAATCGTAAAATTAATAGTCAGTACGATTCTCAATGGAATTGCCCTCCACGCTGCATACGGATGGAGCTTGCAGCTACTCGCAGCATGTTGGAGTGCCTTGGCTCACTTCTGCCTCTATTTAAAGGACCAGGACCGTGGAAGTGGTAGTGAAGTGACCCAGAACAAAGTTCCCCTTGAGTGCGTGACAGTAAAACAAAACCCCATAAGCGAAAACCCAAGTGCAAGCGAAAACCCAAACAATCCCAAAGACTCTAAAAAGGAATCATTAGAACTGTACATCTCCCGAACACCCCAGTACGTCAGATACAAAAAGGTCGCCCAAGACCCAGAGGAAGAATAATCCCTGCGGCATTATTCTTCCTGCGAAAGGGGGGAGGTGTTACGTCTCCCGACGTTTGATTAAGGACAATTACCATATAATTACTCGAATAAATATAAAATAAGTAAATATGTATTCACCTTATCATCGTAAGAATAAGATGCACACTCAGTTACATACCCACCTTCATAAGACACTACAGAACTCTACGTTAACTACACGTCTTTACCAACCACACAGAACCCACCGAACTCCACTATACCGATAATACTAAACCGCATGAACACTAATACTTAAGTAACATTAGAACATAACTCGTGGTGTTAGACATATTCTAAGTAGCCACAATTGGGCGCGGACTGGTGTTACGTCAGTCCGCTGAACGTGGCATCCCCGCTCCGAGCGCTCCGTTGCCATGGAGACCTCCCTCCACGACGACCGAGCCTACCAAGATGGCGGCGGGATCGCAGCCGAGGAGGACCCATGCGGAGCCGAGCAGAGCAGTTCCGCATCCAACCTCTACGACTCGACTTCTCAGCTCCCAACTGGGGAGACCTTTCGGTTCCATATCCAGTCAAACTCTCAGCGATTATAACGTTAGGAATTCTATTCGTAGGAAGTAAGAACGCGCTTTGTAGTTTATATTATAATAGAATATACTATTTAGTTAGACTCAATTCAATTCATTTTCCCAACGTCCTGCATCCGGAGATCACTTCACCGAAACCCCGATCGAGCTACCAACCGCCAACGCCCAGGAAAGTCTCGACGACGCCGGGGCCTGCCAATAACCTCCCCTACACAAAATCAGGCCGAACACCGATCCAGGGGACGAGCGGAGGCAACGAGGTAAGTGCAGTGCAATCATCCCAAATAGAGCCGAGTTGACGGGTCGTGAGACCCTGTAATACGCGAACGGTACACGTCGCGTGTGCAAAACGGTGGTTCGAAATACGTCTGTTTCCGCGGTCCGTAGAAAGGTAACATATATTTTTCGGAACGTCTACCGCGGGACGTAACAATGTTCATTTTTTCCAAGGCAATATTCGTGCTATCCGTACTTACATACATACAACGTCTGAAAGCAGCAGGAAAAGTTTTTACTCTTGCGTTCTCGTGCAAGCGCGGAACATAACGAGTATCCGCATTTACCATAATTCATTCTTTATAAAAACGAATATAACAGAACATACGTCAAATACAGGTAATACATAGAACAATCATCAAATATGTGTAAAACGATCGATCAGCTGATTATCAACTGATAATACGCGTCTACAACAAATAGTGGTTAACACACACATACACACACACGCACACACGCAAACAAACATATAACAGCCATAAACAGTATCAAGTATGTGCAAAAGATCTAACATTCAGATCACCGAAGCAATAGTACGCTTCACCAACGAGACACACGCATACAACACGTAGAAGAATCCATCTCACCGTGATTGATTTTATTATACCTAAGAATATTATTAACAATTAATGTACACAACTTACTCACACGCATTTCCCATTTATATATACACATGGCAACAGAATCGTAGTAGGCAGTTCTTAATCGATGCTAATGAAAAACAGGAATAAACACTGCTAATGAACAGGAATAATCCATGGTCATCGAGAATAAATACATACATAAAATTTTGCGCAATATATACAAAAAATCGGTTAATCGTCAGAAATGTTATACCACTACGCGACACTGCACACGTAGGCAACAAATCGAAGACTAGATCTCGTCGCTACCGAAAAGCAATACGCGAACAATATTTACTCGCTGTTTGCACACGCCCCTATTTACACACAGGCACGGAGACAGAAGAGACAGGTCTCGATCAAAAATACTGATACATTTGATGAAACTGTTGCCATCGCAACACTCAAAAGTCTTGCAAAATTTGTAAAAGATCGATTAAGCATAAAAATCAATACGCCGCAACGCATTCACAGCTCAATACACACAATACACGGAAGCCTTAGTAAACCTACACAATACATCGAAGAATTGATCACACCGCGATCACCAAAAGTATTTGCTATTTACTCACACAAACACGAAAACACAAGAAACTATCTTTGATCGATAGAACCAATACAGAGGATTACATGCATGCTCCGCTTCTCACCAAAACCGCACCTACAAATACGCAGTATGTGAAATGTCATACGCTCCAATTATCCTGCCTTTCTAAAACCACGTACTTTTTATTATACCTAAGAATAGTATTAGCGATTAACGTACCCTCCTTACCCACATTCACTTGCAATTTATACATACATACGCCACAGAAACGCAAGAGACACAACTTGACCAAGAGTACTAATACACGGAAATATATCACGGTTTTCAAGAATACACAACATCCTACGCAAGATATATAAAAAGTCGACGAATCATCAGAAACATTGCACCGCTACGGGAACACTGCTTTAACGGTTGCAAGTTCTATTTTTGAATCTCCCTATTGCAATTTCCCTAACGTTCGTAAGCTGACCAACACGTGGCGGCAGTTACTACCATCGAGATTAAACACACACGTGGAATGTAATAATTAAACGTAACTGTACTAAAAAAGGAAAACAATATCATATATATTAATATATAATATTGTTGCGAATTACTGCATTTCTCTCGCGTCGCGGCATTTTATTTGCAATAAAGTACATAAACTATAATACAACTCAATTCAATTATGTTAGAGATCTTTGAATTAGAAATGTTGATCGCTCGACGGTCCGATCTCGACACCTCGATTGTCCGTTGATAACACACCTCCGTGGCAACCCCTATCTTCTATTATTTATTAAGGAGTTGTTCACAACAAGGTAGTTTCACATTACAGCAACTCGATTTGGACAAGTCGCCGTAACATTGCCCTCCCCGCCGAATGAGCGGCCGTCCCGGCCGCGGCAAATTTCCCTTCTGTTGACCAACGACAATCGAACCGTTAATCCTGCCAGCTTCAGTCCTACAACCTCGAACTATCGTTCCATCGGACAACTGACAGGTAACCTCCACCGCAAGTACTTCTGTCTGCAAAGTAGCTAAACAAGGAAAGAATGTACTTAGTTACCCAGGTGACCTTTTCCAGACAGTTTACGTCCTGACATTTGTCCTCCGTCTCAAGGGAAAACCACCAAAAAACCTTGAGCAGAACGTCAGTACTTCAACGACGCGTACAGCTCTAAACTCTGTCGCTCACCCTTCCTCTTAATTCTTCGTTTTGAGGATGAGCGTTTCTTTCTTGAAGAAGTTTTGAGAACTTCTCACTTGTAGACTTCTCGGGAGTTCCCTGCTCTGATCAATCACCAAAACTCTTTCCCGGATGCACCTCCAATCACCACAGGATACTACCTGCAGTAATATGGGATCCGGTGCATCTCCTTTTGTGGACCAGTCAGGAAAGGGTGTACCCTCCTGAGAACACGTCCTCACCCCCCAATGAGAGGACGTAATCTTCCAGAGGATACAACTTCCTTCCCCCATCGAACCGTTTCTTCCACAAATGGAAAGAGCTCAGCGTGTCAGTACACAGATCACTCACTCGTCTTCTGCGAAGAAACGTCTTCTTCTTGGGTGAGAGACAGCTAAAGGCTTCTGTGTACAGCATCGTAGCGAGCCAAGCGGCTAACGTGTACGATCTTCGGTTTCGACTTTGGAGAACGAGTTACACGATAAATAATGTCGTCCAGGCGGTCCTGTACCACATAAGGACCTTCCCACGCGGACTGCAACTTGGGGCATTTTCCTTTCGTCCTTCGTGGTTGGAACAGCCATACTTTCTCGCCTGTAGCAAACGTAATTGAATTCGCGTAAACATCATACCAAGATTTCATTTTGTCTCCGCTAATTCTCAGTCTCTGACGAATAAATTCATGAATTTTAGCCAGTCTGATACGCGTTTGCTGAACAAACTCGTCCTCCTCATATCTTGAATCAGGCGGGAGTCCTCTCTGAAGATCCATTGGAAGTCGAAGCTCTCTACCAGTGAGAATCATCGATGGAGTGTTCTTCATTGTCTCGTGTCTGCTTGAGCGATAGGGCAGTAAAAGTAACGGTATCCAATGGTCCCAATCCCGTTGATGAACCGCTACAAACATTGACAAATACTGCAGCAGAGTCCGAATCAACCTTTCCACGAGCCCATCAGATTGTGGATGCAAAGGAGTAGTGCGAGTCTTCTTAGTACCAAGCAGCAGCATAAACCGCTTGAAGACCGTCGACTCAAAATTTCTCCCCTGATCTGAATGAAGTTCTAACGGTACGCCATAACGACTTACAACTTCTGTAAGGAGGGCCTTCGCAACAGTCGTCGCGCGCTGGTCCGACAACGGAACTACCTCCGGTCATTTCGTGAAATAATCCACAACGACCAGCGCATACTTGTTACCAGCCGCAGACTTCGGAAACGGTCCCACAATGTCGAGCGCTACCCTCTCAAACGGTGTCCCGACATTATAAATCTTGAGAGGTCTATGTCCCCTCTCCCTCGAACCTTTCCTTGCGACACAAGAATTACATCGACGACACCAGTCTTCCACATCCTTGCGATTATCAGGCCAGTAAAATTTTCGACGTACCCTATCCAGAGTTTTGTTCACTCCGAAATGGCCACCCGCCGGTGTATCATGACAATCTGTCATCACCGAGCTTACCATTTCTCTTGGAACCATCAGTAACCACTTGTTACTTATTCCATCAGGGGATTCC
The DNA here is from genome assembly GCF_051020955.1 of Megalopta genalis. Classification (NCBI taxonomy): domain Eukaryota; kingdom Metazoa; phylum Arthropoda; class Insecta; order Hymenoptera; family Halictidae; genus Megalopta; species Megalopta genalis. Next base: position 646,722 of record NW_027476133.1, read on the forward strand.
CACTTATGAAACAGTAGATCCTCGTACACTTCCAAGGAATCCCAGATTGATACGAGATATTTAATTCTCGTATTCCTGTCCGAAATCTCCTGCCAATCGGGCCTCCTACCCTCTATTTTTCTTGACAGGATGAAACCAATTTCTTCATCCTCCTCCTGTTTTCTCCTCCACTCTTCAAGATGAAATGTTTCGCAGAGTGTCCGCAGAACTACGTCTCCATTTTCATCCGTCTTCTCCTCCAGGTACTTGCATCGCGCACAATCCTGCAATTCGCAAGGCCTGCGAGAAAGACCGTCCGCGTTCTGATGGAGTCTTCCTTCCCGGTGTTTCACCTCAAAGTCATATCCCTGAATCCGCTCGATCCAACGTGCTACCTGCCCTTCCGGATTCTTGAAAGACAGCAACCAACGTAAAGCAGCGTGATCAGTAATGATGAAAATGTTCAATAGATTTCACTATCGCTAATAGTTCCTTCCGAGTAACGCAATAATTCTTCTCAGCTTTTCGTAGCGTCTTGGAGAAGTAGGCGATTACTCTCTCCTGACCTTGCTGAATTTTTGAAAGAACTGCTCCGATTGCAAAATTTGAGGCATCCGTGTCCAAAATGAATTCTGTATTAACCGACGGATAAGAAAGAATGGGAGAATCCATCAATTTCCTTTTTAATTCCTCGAACGAATGTTCCGCTTCTTCCGTCCACACGAAGATTTTCTCGTTCTCGGTCAAACGATGTAAGGACTTCGCAATATCGGCGAAATTCTTAACAAATTTCCGATAATAAGTGCAAAGACCCAGGAAAATTTTCAACTCGGTCTTACTTTTCGGCACCGGCCAATTCTTTACTGCATCCAATTTTTCAGGATCAGTTTGTACACCCATGTCGGATACTATGTGTCCAAGATATTTCACTTCTTTGCAGAAGAAATTACACTTCTTCGGGCTCATCATCATTCCTTAGGCGAGCAAGTACCTTCCGCAGACTTTGTACTTCCTCTTCAAAACTTCTACCGAAAATTATGATGTCGTCGAGGTATACCAAACAAATTTTCCAGTTTAACCCTCTTAAGACGTTGTCCATTAGACGTTCAAAGGTAGCTGGTGCGTTACAAAGACCAAATGGCATGACTTTGAACTGCCATAATCCAGTACCCACATAAAAGGCAGTCTTTTCCTTATGTATAGGATCCATGGATATGTGCCAATATCCACTTTGTAAGTCGGTCGTCGAAAACCAACAGGAGCCATCCAAAGCGTCCAGCGTATCTTCAATCCTTGGAAGGGGATTCGAATCTTTCTTGGTAATATTGTTCAGACGCCTGTAATCCACGCAAAATCTTGTGGACCCGTCCTTCTTCTTGATCAATACCACGGGTGAAGACCACGGGCTGTGAGACTTTTCTATGACTCCTTGTCGTTCCATTTTAGACAATAATTCATCTACTTCTAAACGTCGATGAAGAGGTAATCGTCGGGGTGCCTGTTTTATGGGAAGACAGTCACCGGTATCTATCTTGTGACGTATACTACGTCACATTTTCCCACCTCTTCGGAATCTTTCGCGAAAACATCTGCAAATTCCGTCAATAAGTCAGCAAAAATTTTCTTTTGCTCTGCGGGCAGGTTTATAGAGCATCACTGATGAAGATCCTGAAGATGATCCGGTACAAATGTATTCCTGTTTTTCTTTATCTCCTTCGCAGCCGAATCTTCTCCATACTTCAGCAACGGCACTTGGATTCCTATCAAACGAAGAACCTCGTTCGTGAAGTCCAGTTGACAGGCATGCTTTTTAAGAAATTCGATTCCCAAAATGCATTCTTCCATCATACTGACGAAGAAGAACTCTTCTTCGGTCTCGACTACTCCAATGGAAACAGAAAGACGCTCTTTACCAAAAAATGGGTAATCTCTGACCGAAGACTGAAAAAATCTTCACTCCTGTCATGCTCGCCGAAACATTCTGCCTTGTAGCATAATTTTCCCATAGAAAGTTAACCGATGAGCCCGTATTGAAGATGATTTTCCTCTTCTCTTCGCTCCAACGATGCCTTCGACGAAGAAAATCCCTCGCTGAATAGATTCCAAACGCAGCACGACAGTGGGAAAAACGGAAGATGAAGTCGGACTATCCCCCATTATTCTGACTTTTTTTTTTTTTTTTATCGTGGGGGAAATCTGCTGGCCAGACACCCACGCCCCGCCCGGGGGGGGGGGGGGGGTAGTGCGTGGTTTGACCCGCTAAAACCCCCACGACGGTCTATGGCGCTGGCGATTACTGGGGGAGTCACGGGAACTCTTAACGAACACAACCGCGGCTCCCCCTCGCCAGGCCGGCCACCAGGATGGAATGGCGGTGGCCGGCCGCGTCCCGGGGGGAGATTTATCCTCCCCCATGAATAATCTTGGTTCGGCGGTGCGGGGGACCGCTCCCCGCACCGCCTCGTCACGACGGCCGCTTTTCAATGAGGGTGCCCAGGGCTGGGGCCCTGGGCACGGCGGCCGTCGGGGGCGACGAACATCGTCGATGTTCGTCGCCCCACTCCCGGTATAAGGAGGACATCTTCGGTTGGCGGGCGGCGGGCAATTAAACCAGCATAATCTGGTACACCCGCCGCCCGCCTATTCTCAGCTGCTCGGGGGGGGGGGGCGGCTCTAGGCGTGCGCGCACACGTCGCACCCCCCGCTCACGGCGACCCCGCTCGGCAGCCTCCTTCTGCAACATTACCTGTTCGCAGAAGGCGATGGCTGCCGCCCATTTTTTCGGGCTCTCCAGCATGGCCCCAACTAAGCTGGAGAGAGCGAGGTCGCGACCAACTTCCCTTCTTAGGACTCAGCGCAGCACTGAAAAGGCGGGGCATACCTCCAGTGTATGCTGCGCCGAGTCCTCCGCGCCACAGTGGTGGCACACCGTCGCTGCTTCCCGACCGATGCGACACAGGTAGACACTGAAGCAGCCATGCCCGGTGAATACCTGCGTCGCACGGTAGAAGAACCTGCCAAACCGCCTCTCCCGCCACGAGGCGAAGTGCGGCAGGAGAGCCCCAGGGACGCGCTCGCCGGCATGGGAACAAAACTCCGCATGCCATCTGGCGAGCGCAAGTCCCCGGGCCTGGAGCTCGAAGCACTGGACCGCCTCCTGCCCCGGCGGGTCCCCCCGAGCCCGGCCAGCGATGCATATGCGCCTATAAATATAGGCGCGCATCGCCGCCTGCAGCCCGAAGGGAATTTCTCCCGCCACAGCAAGCGCCGCCACGGTAGACGTGGTGCGGAAGCCTCCTATGAGGCGAAGGGCCATCTGCCTCTGAAGCCGGCGCAACAACAGTGTGTTGCGCCGGTTTGCCCAAATCGTGGCGCCGTATAAGGTCATGGACCGCACCACGCCCAGGTATAGGCGGCGCACCATATCGCCCGGCCCCCCGAGATTGGGCAACAGGCGGCCTAACGCAGCCGCCGCCCTCTCAACTCGGGGGACCATTATTCTGACTTCTTGAAGTTTCCCTGCGAAGTCTCCATCCTTGTTTTCTTTAAACAATCCCGTTGAAGGTGGCCCTTCTTTCCACAGCTCCAGCAATGCGGCAACTCCCGTTGATGACCAACCACTCGTTCAGAATGCCGTTCAGCCGCATGTTCCAGCATTCCCTCGGAAGTAAAGGGTCGTTTTAAATTCCGTTCACACGGTTGTGTTTTTTGAGAGCTTTCATCTCTAGAGCTCCGGTCACCGTAGCTCTGAGAGATGTAAAACTTTCATATCTCAACATTCTCCTCATCTCTTCATTGGCCAACGCCGTCACAAACTGAGAGGTGGCCAAACGATTCCGAACATCAATTTGACATTCTTAGAAAGCGCCTTGCGCCAATCTCTCAATATCCGTGGCCAATGCAGAAATTGACTCCCCTTGCCGCTGTATATAATTTTGAAATAAAACGTAATTTAGCTTCGAAAAGTTTTTTCGACCAAAACGAAACTCGATTGCCGAAACTATTTCTTGGAAGTTGAAATACTTATCAGCGGGAAGAGAAGTCAGGACTCCTCGAGCCGGACCATTCAAAGAAGCAATTAAAGCCGCAACTTTCTTTGCTTCGTCTCAGCCATTTATATTCGCGACCATTTCAAATTGTATTCGATACTCATCCTATGACGTGGAACCGTCATAACGTGTCCGGTTCACAGAATATCCTAATCCACTTACGAAGCGCGTAGATTCTAGACACGGAGGCAACGATGGCACCGACTGTGAAGGAACTACAGCAGCACTCGGAGCAATAGGCACACTCTCGATATGTACACTATTAACATTATTTACAACAGTGTTCGAACTATTTACACGCGCCTCCGAGTGTTTCACCGACGAGAATGCCGCAGAATTTAAAATAGAATTTCGCAATGAATCCGATAGCACCTGGCATTGGTTCTCAATCCTTGCTATCCTCTCTTCCATGCGAACCTCTCGTTCGGACGCAGCAGCCTGTTCCCGTTCCTCGCACTGAAGCCTGTCCGCTTCCAGTCGCGCCTCGAACTGCCTCTGCTGCTCCTGAAGTTGCTCGCATAATTCTTGTCGGAGGTTTGCAAACAGGATCTCCAATGCCGGTGTGACATTTCCGATCGATTCTTCGATCCCGGCTGAGCCCCCAATATTGCGAATTACACCATTTCTCTCGCGTAGCGGCATTTAATTTACAATAAAGAACATTAACTATAACACAATTCGGTACAATAACAATTCAGATCTTTCAGAAGTGGGATATTGATCATTCGACGGTACGATCTCGACTCCTCGATTTTTCGTTGATAACACACCTCCGTGGCAACCCGTCTCTTCTATTATTCTTTAAGTTGTTCACAACAGGGCAGTTTCACATTACAGCGACTTGATTTGGACAAGTCACCGTAACAATATCAATGCCATTTACTTTAATTAATGTACCATAAAGAGAAAGATACGATTTTAAAACGTTAAGCGCCATACCTGTTTTGTCTGTCTTTCAGTCTAATCCGCGAGATAAGATTCCGTCGAAATCGGTTTTCTGTCGAGGATTGGTTTTGGTTACGACAAAGCAGTATAAACATTTTAGAAATGTTTTTTAAACACGTTAAATTCCGCGTCAGTCACCGATGTCGCGGTCCGAATGAAAAATTTAGTGTCAATCACGCTCGAGATTTCTATGAATGCCGCAAAACATGTTTTCGCGGCTTACGCTGTCGAACAGTGCAGCCACTCTCGCGGAAAACTTCCTCGTTCCACGAATGTATAACCGCGGCCAGGTCCTCCGTACCGAAAGGGATAAAGGAGAAATATCACTACCCTGAAATGAGAAAAGATTCACAAGAATTCATTCGTTCACTTATCAGAACAAAAACCCGTCCACCCGTGATTATTACGGACACACCTTTGGAACCTTTTGACGAACTTGCTGTATAACGACCTAAATTCCGTCTATTCCCTATATGAATCACATCCCCAAAATAACCTGTGCTCCGGATATTGATAAGATATGAAATTAATATAAAAAGGCCGAATAACCCTCCTAGCAGTTAGTCACGAGTAAGCGTTGTACCGAGCGTTTAGAGTGCGCATATTAAAATCAGTATTGTATTCATTGTGTAATAATAAAGTGGATGTTGGGCTACGGCTCAACAATATTTTTTTTTATATTTGTCGCGGATATTTTACGTGACATTTTGGCGATCCTGCCAGGGTAGTACTCATCGATCTTCGGGAAACTGACGACGCTTTTCTTAGAAAGAGATACTCAGGGTTACGTACTACACCAGAAGACAACAGTACTATCACGAGCGACCGAAGGAAGCGAGAAAACAGCGGATTCAATCAACCAATTACGGGGAATCACCGGTAACACACTGGCTTTGTTTCACAAGTATATAGAGAGAAGACCAAGCTTCTCAAGTCAAGACTCATCAGAGCAAAACTCGACGCACTCGTTAATAAACTCAAGTCCAACACAAAAAATGGAAAATCCTAATAGCACGTATTCAGGCTTACGAGCGATCCTAGACGCTATGCAAAAACAATGAACGACATGAAACTAGCATGAACGAATTAAAACGCATGATGTTAATGGTTAATGGAAATAATCGGAGAGCCAAGGAGATAGAGATGCTGGGGAAAACATTAGCTAAATTGAAAGCACCTAGCAACAGCATACACACTTCGGAGTATACTAGCAATATCGTTACCGACGACGAAAGTGAGGCAACGGCCGTTCGAATGAATCAGAACACAAGAGTCAACGAAAGAAGACTAGCTGAAGAAACCTCAGATAATTCGGAGAATGACAAGCAGGAAGAACCCAATAATCATCGTCACCCAGCAAAGCTATCGATCCAGTTCATACCTGTTCTACGAGGCAGGGACGACATAGGGGTCGAAGAATTTATTAAGAAAGTTCGAAAAGCTCGCCTAAGATGCAAAGAACAACCAGAACTACTAGATCTAATATTAGCCCAAAAGATCACTGAGGATGCTGAAAGAAGCATACGCCACTTGGACATTGACAATTTCAATGATCTATATGCAGTCTTAAGACAATTCGTGAGCATACCGACCACCGCTGATTTAGCACGAGACAGATTAAGACAGGTACGACAAGGTCTAACAGAAAGCGTACATAGCTACACAATCCGATTCAGAAGAACGTTGAACGAACTAATATACGCCTTACAATACGAACATAAAGACGCCTTAGAAAGAAGAGTCACCATCAATTTAGAAAACAGACGATTTTTAGTAGACTCGGGCTCAGGAATAAATTTAGAGAGACACTAAGACCGAACCTTGCGAAAAACGCGTATTTTTTATGGGAAACGACAAACATGAAGTTAACGAACGAACTAATATTAAACTTTACGGAAAACAAAACACGTTTCATATAGTAGAGTCAGACTTTCCGATAATAGAGGATGGAATTTTCGGACTGCCATTGCTCGAAAATTATAATTATTCGCTCACAAACGACTCATTACATTTAAATAATAACAAGCTTATGTTACAGAGAGAAAACACTTTACGGCCTGGAGAAACGAAAACTCATACCGTATACCTAGAATACCCGTATACCAATACGAATATGCTTCATCAATCCTTGTAAGCAAGATCATGTAATAACCAACGATATTTCAAATTCTCACGATTTCGAACAAATTTCGAATTTCAAGAAATTAATTAGGACACAACATATAGAAAAAGATTTGCGGGAACCTATCGAAAAGATATTATTACATTATCTTAATGTATTCAGCTTAGACACTAATTCCTTACCTTGCACAAACTTAACTCAACACACTATAACAGTAAAAGAAGACAAAGTCGTCAACACAAAATCATACCGATCACCTGAATGCCATAAAGCGGAAATCAATAAACAAATGACCGATATGTTGAACAAGAAAATAATTGAAGAAAGTGACTCGCCTTATAACTCACCAGTTTGGGTAGTCCCAAAAAAATCCGACGCTTCAGGAAAGCAAAAGTGGAGAATTGTAATAGATTTCAGACAACTGAACGATTTGACAGACCAAGAAGCTTATCCCTTACCTGAGATAGACGACATCCTTTCACAACTAGGAAACTCCAAATATTTTTCAGCCCTAGACTTATCCTCTGGATTTCACCAAATTCCCATGGATCTTAAATCCAAGAAGTACATAGCATTTTCCACTCCTCAAGGACATTTTCAATTTAACCGTATGCCTTTCGGGCTCAAAAATGCACCCGCAACGTTCCAACGCATGATGGATACTGCGCTACGAGGATTAGTTAATAATCACTGTTTTGTCTACCTAGACGACATAATTATCTTCGGGCAATCAATAGAGCAACATAACAAAAATCTAGCCATAGTACTGCAAAGACTTCGAGAACTAGGATTGAAAATACAACCGGATAAATGCGAATTTTTAATACCCGAATTGGAATACTTAGGGCACGTTGTCACATCAGAAGGAGTTAAACCCAATAGCAAAAAGATAGAAGCAGTAAAAAACTTTAGAATACCCAGAAACAGCACAGATGTAAAATCATTTTTAGGACTTTCAGGATACTACCGTAAATTTATACGAAACTTCTCAAAAATAGCAAAAGCTTTAACAGAACTTACTAAGAAAGATATTGCATTCGACTGGACAGACAAAACTCAGAACAGTTTCGATTCTTTAAAACAAGCTCTATGCTCAGCACCAGTATTAAAATACCCCGACTTCTCAAAACAATTCACGTTAACCACAGACGCAAGCAACGAAGGATTAGGAGCTATACTATCACAAGAAGGTCACCCATGTTGTTACATCTCTAAAACTCTTAACCCGCCAGAAAAAAATTACTCAACCACAGAGAAAGAGCTTTTAGCCATTGTTTGGGCAGTTAAACGTTTGAGGCAATACCTACTGGGCAGGAAATTTTTAATACGTGCCGATCACCAAGCTTCAAAATGGCTGAATAATTGCAGAGACCCCTCATCACGACTTATTAGATGGAGACTTAGGCTAGAAGAATATGAATATGAAATAGAGTACACCAAAGGAAAAGACAATACGGCAGCCGATGCTTTGTCTAGAGTTCACGCGATAACCAGTAACGAAGAATTTAAAGGCACAGTCCATATCAGTCATGAGATAAAATTTAACGAATGGGAAAAAGACAACAATAATTTACCTAAGAGACTTAAAATCAGACCAAATCGTTACTCATTTTTTTCAAATAACTATAGATTTGCTAGGTAACTTCGATAAGGCTAAATGGATAATCAAATTAGGACAAATAGATCAAAAATATGACAAGATAGGTGTTATTGCAGAACAATTTAATTTAATGGAAAGAAACGCAATCAAAAGAATTTTTATGTACTTTAACGATCAAGTGAAAGAGATTGTTTACGCGGAAGACTCAATTTGCGAATTTTCGGACTCAGAAATAGAAGAAATCCTTAAAGAAAACCACGACTTGATAGGACACCCCGGAATACAAAAAACGTATGATAGGATAAGATACAAGTACAAAATTCCTAAACTTTCAGAACTAATTGAGAACAGAATCAAAGAATGTGACATTTGCCAAAAGGAAAAACTAACGCGTATTAGAGGAAAAGAAGAACTCATAATTTCTGACGCACCCGAAAATCCCTGTTAGTGTACAGCACTAATGTTCTTTATGACACGAACGTACCTAACCGGCTGTTTTTGAGCTTAGGATTTTTAATAACACCTGGTATGCATTTTTCCGAGAGTACGCATGCTCCATTGCTTGATTTTTGGGACTTTGCTTCTCTCGGCCTCGATGACCAGGATGTGTCATAAAAAAGGAACAGTTCCGAATGGTCAGCCTGACATTGTTTTATGACGGTGATGGCTGGAGGAATTTTCCTACCATTGCCGCTCCCACCTCCCATACACCAGCACCCTCCCAGAAAGACGCGTTAAGAGCGCAAGGGAAGGGTGTCTGCTTTAAAACAGACTCACTGATTGGCTATTGCCAAAAATCAAGGAAAAACAATCAACGAGTATTAGAAATGCGTTGGAGGGGTAGCAGTCTATCACGAAGGAAAATATTCTCTAATGGAACGGAGTTGTAACAGAATTCGTAGAACTAAGACCTCCTGACCAAGGGTGTAGTGTAGTCGCGGGCTGAATACAAAACTTCAAGCAAAATCCGGTTCTTTATTTTTATATACAGTCCACATATATAGCGTGATAATTCGTCGTTATTACTGACGACGCTGTGACGCCCCAACAATCCCAATGATAAAATTTCCATGGACATCCTAGGCCCTTTATTTAAAACGAAAAAAGGAAACCAATATATCCTTTCAATACATGACGAACTGACGAAATATCTGTTGCTTGTCCCTTTAAAAAACCAACAAACGGAAACCATATGGAACCACATTCTCCACCCAAAAGAAAATTCTTACGGACCAAGGTCAAAACTTTATTAGTAACCTTATGCAAAAATATGAAACACATAAAGACCACTAGTTTTCACCCTCAAAGTAACGGTTCACTTGAAAGAACCCACGGGGTCGTTAAAGACATGCTTTGCACAGTCCAGAAAGAAAGAGGCGAAGAATGGGACGACATATTAAATTTTTATTGTTTAGCCTGTAACACGACAGTACACGAATCTACAGGATTCACGCCCTTCGAATTAACATTCGGTCATATTGCGAACCTACCCTCTTCAATCTCTTTAAATTCACAACGTACTTACGCAGACGAAATGCAGTTCAGGAAACGCGAATGGTACTCGAACATAGAAAAGGCAAAAGAAACATTGCGAAAAAGTAAAGTACGTCATAAAAGAGATCAAGAACGACGAATAATCCGGTCACAAACCGGACAATGTTATTAATTCATAACGACCACAAACGAGACAAACTCGACAGTGAATGGTTAGGCCCATATAATATACACTCAGTACACACACCCTATTATGAAATTCTCGTCAGCGGACAGATAAAGAAAATACACGGTAGCAGGCTAAAACGTTATTTTCCAGGAAGATTGTCATCTTCACCTACACATGGTACACCGCGCACAGTTAAACAATTGTACCCCTAAAAGAAAACTCAATTTTTCATGAGAAAGACGAAAAAGCCTACTTATATTCCAGTAAAATAGACATATTCATAGGATTAGATATGGAAAACGTATTGAATAAAACCGGAGAATTATACAGAAGTGTAGATGTCATAAAAAACCTATGTAAAGACGATTGCAAATTAAAAGAAGAACTAAAAATCATAGACACGGTGAATTCTAACATAGACAAACTATTTGACGACAATAACAAACTAAAAACCATAATTTCTAACCAAACCGGCCTGATAAAGAAAATATTAGAATCCAGTAACCTGAAACAACTTAACTCTTTAGATGAAGAAACACAACGCCTAGATTCAAGAATAACCAAAGACGAATATTTAACGAAATTCGTGCTAAAATTAGAAGGAGCAATATACGATCTACACTTCGCACCAGACGAACTACTAAATGTAATCACGTTAGCAAAACAAGGAATAATTAGTACACAAATTATTGACCCAGACACATTTTTGAAGACATACAAAACCGTCGCTAAGGACTCTTTGTTGAATAAAGCCATATCACCTAAGAAAGAAAATTTCAGATCATATTGGATATATCAGATTTAAGAGTCTTCAGAATCAAGAACAAAATGATATTTAATACCAGACAAAGAATGGGATATAACACACCTATACCCCATACCCACGAAGAAGAACAACGTTTATATGATACCCGCGATAGAACACCAAATTTACTTTGTTGACGGAAGCAAATACATCAATGTTGGCAACGACTACACTAACCAATATTGTAAAAGAAAAGCAGGTATTACCATGTGCAAGCAAATTCAGCCAATTCACTCACGATAGATTTGCGCGACACAATTGTGTCTCAGAATTGATCAATTTTGATGAAAATATAGTATCATGTATGATAACGATCCTTAAGATCGAAGGCGTAATCTTTATACCGCTTAGAACTTCAAATCAATTCATAGCAATCCCTGCTTTACCCTTAAAAATAAACACAATCTGCGGAACATAACAAACTATGCTTTCATCTGTTATGTTGTAAATTTAAAACTAGCAAAATAGATAACCGATTCAACAATACGCAAGCCGCTCCATCACAGCTCCAATCAATATACGCATAAAGAACCCAACGAGAAGCATCATCCCACAAACTACCGAACAAGAAGAAGAAACAGTGCTCTTCCAACCACGAAAAATCAAGATCCATCCTCAAGTAACTTGGAGGACAAAGTTTAGTCTAACAACGGGGGAGTGTAACGACCTAAATTCCGCCCATTCTCTATGTGAATCACACCCCAAAAATAACCTGTGCTCCGGATATTGATAAGATATGAAATTAATATAAAAAGGCCAAATAACCCTCCTAGCAGTTAGTCATAAGTAAGCGTTGTACCGGGCGTTTAGAATACGCATATTAAAATCAGTATTGTACTCATTGTGTAATAATAAAGTGGATGTTGGGCTATGGCTCAACAATATTTTTTTTTTATATTTGTCGCGAATATTTTACGTGACATTGTCATGGACACATTTGGACTACTTCCAAAACCATCAATGGCAATCGCTACATTTTAACCGTTTGAGTGCCACGTGTCTTTGCTGTTTTCCCGTCCAAAAGTGCCAAGCGGCGCGAAAGCGATTGTCTTATTTCCTCTCCAAGAATGCCAAGAAGAGCGAAAGCGATTGTCTCATTTCCTCTCCAAGAATGCCAAGGAGCGCTATTGCGCTGTTTTCAGATTTATACAGTAGCTGTAATTGTTTCAATTCATTGATGTTCTGCCATCTTTCTGAACGTAAGTACAGATTTATCAGCGCGTCTGGGTTACGTCATATAATATAAGAATATAATTTAAATATTTTATTGCATATATAAAAGGTATGTACAGTAAAATTTTCATTATTTTTTTTGTATTCTACAGTATAATTTTTTTATATTTTTATTTGATGCCCTTCAGCAATTAAATGCCTTCTAAACGTAAGACGAGCAATATAATAGAGGATTCGAATTACGAGAGCGATGATAGTGAAGTTATTATTTTTAAAAGAAGAAGGATTAATGTTATCGACGATTCTGTTTCTGACAATAATATTTCTAATACTGGAGACATTTCAAAATATATCATGGTTACGGAAAATGAATACATTGACCAAGGCAATTCATTTCAATTCATTGAAATGTCGGGACCGCGATGCCGTCTATCTAATAGAGCCAAACCGATTGAATATTTTAATCTTTTTTTCACAAATTCTCTTTGGTATCCTGTCACTATCCTGGAACTGAAGGCATTTGTAGCCGTACTATTGGAAATGGGGATAACAAATAGACCAACAATATATTCATATTAGACTGAAAGTTCTAGAGCAATTCCTTGGTTTAAGAAGACGTTCTCAAGGAACAGATTACAAAATATTTTAAGATGTTTTCATATCGTTGATAATAAAAAATGTTTTCCACCGGGGCACGAAAAATATGATCCATGTGCCAAATTCAATCCGATTGTTGATCACGCCAATCGGATCTTTCAAACATATTACACTCCACACAAAATGTTATCTATCGATGAGTCTTTAGTGGGAACACTGTGTCACTCCAGTATTACACAATATTTACCCAACAAGAAGCATCATAAATGGGGTATTAAGTTTTGGATGTTATGTGATGCAATATCAAAATATTGTGTAGCATTTTATTGTTATAAAGGTGCACAATCAAAGAATTCGCAAAATGGGCTTGGTTATGACGTTGTAACAAAATTATTGCAAGATGCTGAATGTTTAGATAAAGGATATCACGTATATGTTGACAATTATTTTACAAGCACTGCGTTAGCCAAATTTTTACATTCAAAAAATACTTATATAACGGGAACAATCAGGAGAAATAGGAAAGAAGGAAGCTAAGGAATTAAAAGTTGGAGAAACGAGAAATATTTTCGCCATGCCGAGGTACTTCTATGTGCACATCGTGAAAAAAAGAGTTCAAAGAACCCCGTTTTGTTAATTTCTACAGAGGCATTGGCAGAGAATGTAACATTAATTCAAAATCGCTATGGAAGAGAAAGACAAAAAACAAAACCACAGATTATCAATTCATATAATAATTATATGGGTGGTGTAGACGAATCGGACAAAATGTTATATACCTATCTGGACGAACGTCGTATAGTGAAGTATTGGAAAAAAGTGACCTTTAATATATTTACAAGAATGGTATTAAATTTGTATTTGTTGTACAAGGAAACTGTGGGAAGAGAAGCAATGTCACGACTTCAATATATATCGAATATTATTTCGGAAATAGAACATGAATGGCTAGGAACAAGGGAAAATGAATTAAATATAAGGGGAAAAAAGGTATACGGACTAGAAAAACTACCAGGACGCAACTTGAGGCGTTGCGTAGTTTGCAGTACAAAAAACAGTACTATAAAAAGGTCTAGACTAATTTGTGTAGAATGTAAAAAAGGTTTGCATGCATTATGCTTTGACAAGCATATTTGTGCATTTTAATTATATATTATGTATTATATAGTGTAACTGAAATTAAAATTCGTAGTAGTATCATTCATTACTTTTACCTAAAATGGAGTGGTAACCGTAAAGTCGCGCATCGACAAAAACCGAGCGTGTCGCGGTTATCGGTTTCGCAGCCTAGAGCGCTGGCACTGTTCGAGAGACAGATGAGAAGCGCAAAATCGCTCCGTGGCACTCAAACGGTTAACTATGCGAGACAATTTAAAAAAATATTGGTTAGCAGTTGCTTTATCAGATATTAAAGCCATGATAGTAGCTGTCGCGTCCGCGAGTCATTTTATTGCAATACGCGGGACAACAAAATCCATTTCGATAGATGAAAGCACTAGTTTCTTGGGAAACTAATGTTACATGTTGCCGAGATGGATCGTTAAAAAGGAGTCATATATTGTATTAACAGAATATCCAAAACAATACATCGAGTCATATGAAGAATGGGACCTCTACTTACCATTTGCCATGATTTCATATAAATACCTCCGTTCACGAAGCTACGAATTTCACACCCCACGAATTAATCTTCAGGAAAACCACGAAACAGCCAGTAGTGTGTTCCCCTCAGAAAAAAATATGCCGACTTGCGGATCTTATTTGATTACGTTACAAGCTATATTACGATGAGTGAGCTAATCCGACATAACTTATGGTGGAGTAATACTTCCATGTGTAAAAAGAACCAGAAACAAGTAAATTCGATCCACGTTACATCGGGCCATACGAGATAGTAAATGTCGGATATAAATAATGCAATTTTAAAAACAGATGCGACCGGACACCTAATCGCGAAACATCAGGATAAATTAAAACACTCCTTCGTCTTCGATAGTTCGTCCGACACAAATTAAAAATTGGAATCACTTTCAGGATGAAGTAAATCCCACTGATTATCCAGAGGTGCACGAGGATCTCTTAATATGCCAATGTATAAGGAAAATGCAACTCGTGTTTGAAGCTGAAGAATACAAATTGTGTGAAAAATGTTGGTCTCGAGTGGCAGCAGAAGAAAGAGAATTATTTCCTGAAGGCTGCTGGCATACCATCGCAGAAACCACAGAAGTGAGGCAGATTGTCATTGTGAAGGATATGGTTCTGTAATCCTGGAAACATCAAACGCTAGTCGATGCCGAGAATGCATCGAAGAATACATATTTCGAAATGTGACTGGAGACATTACAGTAATTAAAAAATGGCAAGGCCATTGAGGTGGTCACTCAGTGGTAGCATCATGACCGTTAACAGCAACACACGCACAAATATAAAAAGAAAAACACATATAATCCATAAATCATCGTAATAAATAGTTCGAGCCAATTGAACGTAGTTTAAACAACCAACATTTATTACCACAATGTTCACTGAGGCATCTACGCAAACGGAGATCTGCTAAGATTATTTAATTGAACATAATTTAACATAACATATTTAACATAACCATGACAGGAAGATGTATTTTTCTAAAATTTTCAAATCGGGATAAAGAAAAACATGTATGGGAAGAGCTACCCAGACCAGGGTCGAAAAGACCAAAAACCAAGCAATCCAAACCGAACCAGAGGAAATATTGTCGAGAAAAAGGGTTGGATCGGTGGTGGAGTCGGGGATCTGCGATCTGTGTAAGGTGTACGCCCTCAGAAAGGACTGAAATAATCATTTACATGTTTCATCTAAGGAGGGAGGGGAGCATACACCCGCTGGCACCAGTCGGCGGGATCGATCTTTATATTGTGAGCCATGTACCTTTGAAGGAGTACGATGACGAATTTTCTGGGACCGAAGCAAATATGAACATCCCCATTACCATTTGTCAAAAAAATTTTGGTATGTAAAGCGCCCAAACGCGACCAAAAGCGGGCCAGTACGTATATCGTTACAAGGTTATAAGCCCTCCCCGACTCAGTGCGACAAAGTTAAAGCGCGATCTAGAATCCGCGATATACTCACATACATGCAATTGTATATATCAAAGGCTTGTAATATACTAGCTTTTACCAGTCTATTTAGTTGTCAAATTCATTTATCCCACTTCCTGATTAAAAGCAGTAGTTGGTACAAACTTACATAGATATATAGTGGCCCATAAAAGTGTTCGTACACCTTTTAAAACGCAATTACTTTATCAAAACTGAACTACATGACTTAAATTTTTTTTAGACGATGACTAAAAAGCTTTCTTTTAATTTTGCTATTACTTGGAATGAAAAGAAGAAATTAAAAACCCTCGATTTTTAACTTTTTTATCTGAGCCTATAACGAAAATTTAGAAAATACCCTCTTGTAGAGGCGGGAGACAGTCTTTAAATGCCATGTTTGTGATAAAGCATTATGTATTGACCACTTTAAAGAATTTCACGAACGTTAATTTATTAATATACTCATTTAACTTAAATAAATTTATTTTATTATAAAAAATATTTGTTTTTCCTTTTGTATAAAAAAATATAAAATGCGATATAACATTGTATATAATCGTTTAAAAACTACATTCTTAATAAAGCCGATGAATAATTTCGATGCGCGTTACTGCACATACGATCGACCGCGCGTGGTGATAAGATTCACTCGTCAGTTGAACGTCGCTGATGTTTCGATGCGAAAGCTTAAGTAGAGCGATGATGCAAATGGGTTAATTAATCACTGATAATCCGAAACACTTGTGGATATTACGAAAATGACTGAGACGCATTCGCGGATGATCGTATACACGACGCGTTCGCGGATAATCGTTTATTCGACGCGTTCGTTCGGAAGTCGATGTTTCACTGCCTAAAAATCCAGGCCTCGACCGTGGACCCTTATCGTTCGTCGTTCGGTCATCCGAGGAAATGACACATCCGATACCATTTTCTTCGAAGTGCAGGGTACCGCCATATGAAATAAACAAGATATGCAGAGAAGTAAACTGCGGCCGACCCGCTGTCACCGATGGTACCCTGCGCTCGTAGAACGTGGCCGTTCGAAAAAATAATATCGAGTGTCATTTCCGCGAACACGTCGAATAAACGATTACACTGTCCAACACGATTTTATATTTATTAAAAATTTTATGTTTTTAGTTTTGTTATAAAATTTAATGAAGTTGTTAATTTTATTAGTAAACTAATTAAATTGGGGGTTATTAATGATTATAAGATATTTCAGTAAATTTAATAAATTAATTGAAATTTATTGAATTTGTAATTGAAATTATTTATAATTTATATTTTTGGTTAATTTAATGTAGGTGTTATAATAATAATTTTATCACGGAGAAATAAATTATAAATGAGTAAAAAATTGAAAATTTGAAATTTTATGTATTTTAATTTTATTATAAATTTAAATTAAATTATTAGTTTTCTTAATTAATTAATTAGGATAATGGGTTGGGGGTAATTATAAAATGGGCTATCAGAGATAAGAAATTAATTGATTTATTAAATTTGTGGTTGTAATTAATAATAGATTTAAATTGAGTTTTATAATAATGACTTTATCATGGGGAAAGAAATCGTAAATGAATAAAAAAAATTGTTGAAAATTGAAATCTGATGTATTTTGATTTTATTATAAATTTTAATGAAATTATTAGTTTTATCAGGAAATTAATAGAGTTAAATATTTTATGGATAATTATAAGATGGATTAAAAAATGTGATGTATTAACTGAAATTTATTGGGTTTGTTAGTTAAAGGTATTTATTTATGATTAATAATAAATTTCATTTAATTTAATGAAACTATAACGATATTAGGTAAGTAAAGATAGTTAATTAGATTATAATTAGTTATAATGAATTAGTAAATTGAGAAATTAAGTTTAAAATTAAATTATTTAATTGAATTAGCATTAAATTTAAAAATATCCAATAGAAAGTTAGGGGTAATTTCATTAGATAGAACAGATACTTAGGCCAAACGTAAACATAACAAGCCGAGCTCGCGGACTGATTTTTTGCCCGTTACGCTCGTGAATGAATGTTAGTTCCTCTCAATACCTCAGAACAGTTAGTCACGATTCTTATCGTTGCTGTTACGAAGCAGTTCAATTATTAAAAGTTAAGAAACCCCTTCAAAATGCAAGGTACAAAAGTGTTTAGTGAAGGCCGTGATAACGAATCTTCTGATAGTGACGTGTTGATGCCAGTTGCAAAGCGAATAAGGCATATGATTATAGATGATAGTAGTGAAGAGGAAGGTACGACAGAACAACCATGGATTTGGCGAAAAGTAGAAAACACCAATAGTTTGGAAGTATTCTGAACATCATGGAATAAAGGCGTCTGTCTTAAATAATTTGAGCGACAATCCAACAATACTAGACCTATTCTTTATTACATTTGATAAGAAGTTTTGGGAAAGCCTGTTTACGGAAACAAATCGCTTCGCAGATCAAACAATACACGACGAGCGATAAAAATGATGTGTAGACGACACTTGGTATCCTGTCACTTTAGACGAAATCAAGGCCTATTTTGCACTATGTATTTTGATGGGTCAAGTAAAAAAATCAAGTATTCAACCTTACTGGACTAAAAGAGCTGTATTAGGAACGCCAATATTTAGAGAAACAATGCCATTTAAGATATTTCGTCAAATTTCGAGATTTTTACATTTCTCCGATAATGAAACTGGTGATAGTAAAGACCGACTTCGCAAGATAAGACCGGTCATTGATTTTTGGAATAAAAAATTTAAAGAAATTTACACACCCAATGAATATGTTAGCATAGATGAATCCTTGATGAAATATAAAGGGCGTTTAGGGTATAAGCAATTCAATCCGTCAAAAAGAGCTCGGTTTAGAATAAAAATTTACAAATTGTGCGAGGCAACTACCGGTTTCTGCCATGAATTTAAAATATATACCGGCCAGGACAGAACTAATCGACACGAGAGTGCGTCGGAGAATGTTGTTATCGAGTTGTCAAAATCTATAATAAATAAAGGGTACACTTTATTCCTGGATAACTGGTACTCTTCGCCCAACCTGTTTCTAAAATTACACCGTCAAAAGACAAACGTTATCGGGACGGTACGAAAGAACAGAAAAAATATGCCACAAGACATGCAAAAACATATTTTGAAGAAAGGAGAATTCGTGTGGAGATGTTGCAATAATTTGATAGCTTTGCGATGGAAGGACAAGCGCGACGTTTATATGCTCTCCACAAAACACAAAACAGTAGAGATGGTCGAGCAATCAAACAAACAGTTACAGAAAGTAATGAAGCCGAAATGTATCATAGAATATAATAAGGGTATGGGCGCAGTTGACCATCAAGATCAAATGTTAGCCTGTTTCCCAGTAATGAGAAAAGTCATGAAAGGATATAGAAAACTTTTCTTTTACATATCAGATATGGCTCTGTTCAATGCCTATATTATGCAGAAAACAATTTAAAGTCGAAATCGGCAGACTTATGTTGATTACCGTGTAGATATAGCAGAGGCAATTTTGCACACACACACACACACACACACACACACACACACACACAAATTGTTAAATTACCGGACTACAAAATGCGTGGAAAACCATCAGCTGAAACACCCCTTCGACTCCAAGCCCAATATTGGGCTCATTTCCCCAAAAGTATAGATCCGACACCTCGAAATAAGCATCCAACAAGAATGTGCAAAGTCTATTATAAACGTAAAATACGAAGCGCAACGAAATGGGAATGCTCGAAATGCCAAGTGGCTTTACATCTGCCGGAATGTTTTAAGACATATCATACCGTGGAGGATTTGTAGAGCTGTATGTATTTTTTTTAGATATTTAGTTTTCTGATTAAATTTTTTTTTAATAATATGCTATTTCCTTTTAGGCGCAGTGTGCATTATATTTGAGAACACCAAACTACATTCGAAAACTGCTATACATTTTCTACAAAATAACATATAAACAGCTATTATATACTACATTATTATATACAAAATATAATATATAAATTTATAATATCTATAAACGTAAAAGCATTAGAGTTTACTTCCTCAACTTCAGTATCGCGTAAAATTGACTATATCACAGGTATTGCGGGCATCTACATTTCGGATCGTATTGCGACTGTTTACAAACATCAGTCTGGTCTGTTTAGCGCGCGTTGATGCGGACCGCTCGGGCCCGAGTTTCGTCGAGCTAAATGGCACGGGAAGGGGTTAAGGGGAAGCATCGTCAGGTGTCGAAGGCTGGTCATTGCCTTCGCAAGGCAAAAACGCCGCGTTTACTTTCCGGCCGAGGCTAGCGTTTGACGGTCGGGACAATGTACGTCGATCGTGTTATTGTCTTGCCGGCGAGACAGTGTACACCGAATGTCGAACGAACGTTGACCCGTGGGCCGCGATCCGGCCGGAACATCTGCGGTTGTAACGTGTTTGACTACGAGGATGGATCCGAATCTTTTAACGATTCCACCGAACGTTATTTTTCTTCCATTTATAATGCGCACCCTTCGAGTAGCAGTTCGAACTTTGAAGCCAGTACTTTTCGAGACAACGAACGGTCGAATTTGCTTGTGCCGGTACACCGGTACCGGTATTCCCCCTAGCGGCTAATATCCATAGTAGGAAACAGTTTGACTCGAAACGTCGAAATTCGAACCGCGAGTCTAACGTCGCAGAGCTCTTGATATAGAAGTATCTGTATACTGTGCGCGGAATTATCGACGATGCGAAGTTTTAGTCGATCGAGATTGCACGGTCGTACCTACGTATCGACTGGCTAGAAACGGTGTCATTGTCGTCAATATTAACCTGTTTGTCGAGTAAGGTATCGTTGGTTATTCCTGTTGACGCACAACTGCCGCGAATTCCAGTGAACGACGTATCGCATCGAAGCAGAGAAATAATAACGACGTATTTCAAAGCAGATACTTTGGAGCTGCCGCCGCAAGAAGTCTCCCGATCGTACGGTATGTAAATTTATCGGTACGACGGCTAAGAAAGTAGAAAAACCATCGGCGATGAAACGGACTCTTATCGGTCGAAGGCTAAGGTAGCTAAAATTCTAGTCCGACGAAACGCTGATTCATTTGAACGTTAATCGATTCGCTGCAGTTTCATATCGTAGCGAGTATCAGACTTCAATGTCGCGTTAATCGCGTTATTACTCGTTGCGTACACATACACGTGCACGCATAGGTGTATACCGCTATAGGCTAACGCCCTATACTTTCAATCCCGTTTCCTTTTTTCCGTAACAGTCACAGCCTCCAGCAGGCGATTTTCTCGCGCGCCTCCATCTCTTCGATCTATTTTTCTCCCTCCCCGTTACCGCGCACGCTTTTTATTTCTTTATCTCGAACCAACGTCCACCACTCTCTCCTCGTCTGTCGCTCGTCCGGTTTGAAGTTCCTTGATCGACGATAACGCGTCTACGAGCTAGATTCCGCGTTTGACCTTCGATCCGATAACGCCGGGATAACGTTGGTACGAGAATGCATTTATCGGCGCAGCGATTCGAACGAGTAGGTTGAAAATTCGCTCGAGCAATCGCGAAAAGGATCGATCCTGTGCCACCTAACCTTAAAACCGCTTTTCACGGAGACGCCGAATGTCTCTAGGAAATAACCGATGCCGGGAAATAGCCAGTAATTGGTGCGAATATATAAAACTATTACGATATTTGATGTGTACTCGGATCAAATCCGACCAAACAGATCCGATGTGTAACGAAAATTTGTCGCGATCGCGGGTCGTCGTCAACATCTCCCTCTTTTGTCCGTTGTTCGAGCACTTCATCACCGTCGCCCATCACCTGACCCAACGGGCGACGGTTGATTCGTAAGAATCTGAAATGCTCGCAATCTTCGCGTCGTACACGTATCGTTAGATTCAACGGAACGAGAATAAGATGGTCGAGGTGTCAAGGGCGGTGGTTGTTTAACCGGGAAACGATCGTCGGGAAGATTTTCGTGACTCAACGGGTTCGCGGGTTGGAAGGTGGAAGGCAACACCTCCGGCGTTGCAGCAAACGCCGTTTCCGACAACGCCGTTGGTGCCGGAAGCAGCAGCGGCAATGCGGAGGAGACGATCGACGATGCTCTGGCCAGAGCAAGGGAAATCGCTCTGGTCTACAATTGCGGCAAAGCTGTAAGTATATGCAATATATATGTACAATAAAAAATGTATATTTATAATATATATACTTTTAATTCTACTTCTATGTTACAGTCGCAGTGGAAGACTATTCTGGGTAAATTAGCTCGGGGGACCACAAAGCTCTCGAGAGTCGATTTGGTGGCTGCCAATGTAGGTAAATGTAAAATACTTTCGGCGTATAATAATAAATTGTAATAATAATATATGCTTTTACGTTACAGAGAGAAGTGAAAAAATTACTGAAGGCGGACATATATGGCCCCCGAAAAAGGAGGCTTCGAAAAAAAGATGGAGGAGGACCAGGGAGAGGAGGGAGAGGTGGAGTTAAAAATACAAAATACGTTTTAAATTTTTATTAATTTCATCATCTCTGACATCACCCCTAGCGAAAGTTGGAAATGATCAGAGGCGGCACAATACTTCGTGTCATCCCCAAAGGCCTTCCAGCTCTTCGCTAACTTCTGCCGAGAGACTCGTGCGCACTATGAATAACGAAGAAAACAAAGAGAGTGAGAAGCCAATCATAGAACAAACACGTTGTGCATGGCGTGTATACAAAAGACTTCCTTACTACAGGCCTAAACGCTGGGTCGAGAACGAAAGAGCAATGGCAATGGTACTCAAAGGTCTTCCAAACTGCACTCCCGACAAAATAATCCAACAAATTATTTTGCAAGGAATAAATCCCACAGCCTGCTGTCTCATTAAAGACTCAAACGCCTACCCCCGGCATGTGTTAAATGCGCAGGACCTCATCTCTCCAAAGATTATTCAAAACCATATGAAGTCATCCCTAAATGTTTCAACTTCATGGAAATATCAAGGAAAAAAGTGGATGTCGTTCCCGGTATGGCATACATTGGGGACTCACGCCTGCACCATGCTCCTCAGGTCAAACCCTTTTGTCGGCCGGGTCTATCTGCCACCGGACAATCTCCTCATCCTTCTCATCACATATCATACTGCAGGATGCACTGTAGAATGCATTGCGTCGTGTTAGCTGTGGGATGCGATCAATAAGAAGATTGCGTTATACATTACGATGTTTATTCGTTTTGACAAAAGGGAAACCGATGTTGGAAAATGTTCACACCAAGCCTTTATCAAACAAACACATTTAAATCTTCGAATAATAAATTTGCCTAATCATTACCTACAATACGCTCAGATAACATCCGCCGCTCGGCAAGCTTCTTCCCAACGCCCACCTCAGCTCTACCTACTAATTCCAATATTCTCAACAATTCCGCATATTTAAATGATCTCTCTAACTTGGTTTCCGTCGTTCAAGAACTCAAACAATTATCTAATATTCAGCTCGTGTAATCCACCATCACTCATTTCAACAAGTTATTTCGCACATCCAACTCCAACGCGGAAAATCTCCAAGACTCTATCTTCAAGTTCTCTCCACACTAGACTAATTAAATTCTCCAAAAAAATAATTTGGAACGCCAACTCCGTCCTACATATACACGTAGTCCTAATCTCTGATACTTGGCTTGACCAGTTCACCACCTTTACCATTCCTGGTTATATTTTTTCACATGCTCTGCTACCCGCAGCCAACACTTACAGTCAAATTGCAGCACTCCCAAGTCAACACTCACCGGAGCTTCTACCTCGCTTCAGCTTACCAGAACACTCCACTACTGCAGTATCGATTTCGCTCACAGCACCACCGCCACTCACCGCACGATGTCAACAAACTGCAGCAGTTATAACCCATACACACAGATCTTGTATACTCTCTCTGCTTAACAGAACACTCAACATTGAAGATCTCCACGTCACCAACTGCAAAAACCACTGCAGGAGCTACAAGTTCGACAAAGTACAACAAACATAACAACGAACTCCTTTTACCGTCCCTCCACCCCCCCCCCCCCACCCTTCCCAACCCACAGCACCCACGACATTTCAATGCATCCGACAAAGACAGACATTCACCGGAGAAACAATATAATATATCTATCATCCGATTCGTCCAATCGACGAGAATACAGACATCCAAAAACGGAAATTAGTTTATTTAACAAAATCGGGCGTAGGCATTAACACCATTGTTAATAAGAGTAAAGCGAAATTTTTCATCCTGTTTAAAAGAAACATAGTTTAATTCTATCTTACCTCCTTATATATTTTATAATTTCACACTGGTATGTGCAGTTGTTGATATGAAAACAAATCTAATTAAGAAATTGTTATTATAAATAATAATTAGTATATTATAATCGATCAAGTTCGAAAATAATGGCGTCATATAATGTTAAGTTAAATCATTTATAAATAGTAACTACGAAAATTACTAGAGCATCGACGCAGGAGCGTCGGACATTTTCTACACACTTCGTTTCCTCACGTCGTTGTAAGCGATTTGCGTAATATTATAATACATATTTCTAACCTGAATTCGTGAAACGTGGTTTGCATAATTATTCTAATTTACATGTTTGTATTGATGAAAAATCACACAATAGTCATTCTCATTTCTACATTTTAAATATAACGATTGATCACGTATTTTCTATTGGGGCATCGATTCATTGAAGGTAAAACGAATAAAAATCATATACGTTGTCGTGCACGTGTAGCTTCACATAGCGTCTTCGGTACCATTTTGTATTTCGCTTCGATTATTCTAAAACCCATCGTGCCCGAGTAGAGAATACAGGAGTCAAATTTATAATTTGATCCAACGATTATTTTTATAAATTCGGAACTCGCAATGTCGAAAAGTGTTAAACAAGTTAAAGCGATTGGAAACAACAAATTTCATTTGGAAATTATCTTTACCAATATCGATTCGATACTGAAAAGGAAATCAACACCCATAAACCAAGCGCAAAGAAAAACAGTTCCTAGGATTAGCCAGATACTATAGACGACTCATTCCGAAGTTTTCAGCAATAGCAAAGCCACTCACTGATTTACTGAAAAAGGATAATAAATATATATGGTCGGAACACCCGGAACGATCATTTCATACACTTAAAGAAGCACTTATTTCAAAACCCATATTGCAATACCCAAATTTCAATGAACCTTTTAATTTAAAAACCGACGCAACAAGATTTGCCATTGCAAGAATACTTGGTCAAGGAACTGTTGGAAAGTTGCCTATTGTGTGTGTGTGTGTGTGTGTGTGTGTGTGTGTGTGTGTGTGTGTGTGCATGCACCTCTCGCGTATTAAATTTTGCAGAACAAAAATACTCTACCATAGAGAAAGAATACTTAACTATTGTGTATTGTACTTCATATTTTCGACCGTATTTGTATGGACAAAAAAAAATTTAGAATCACCACAGATCATAAACCTTTAATATGGCTACACTCGATTAAAGATCCTATATCCAGATTGTGGAAATGGAAGTTGAAATTAGCGGAATATGAGTACGAGATAGAATATAAAAAGGGCAAAGCCAACGTTAATGCAGATGCTCTATCGAGAAAACCACCAAAAATGTGCTTACCTATACAACCGACGATTGTAGAAAATAAAAAGGGAACTATACCATCGACAACAGCAAAAGACTCTTGAATCCGAGACGTAGTTAGGAAAAAAGAAGACGACGATATTGACCTAGAGACAACGAACGATGGATATTCAAGATACAACCCGTTATTAGGAAAATGGTAAGCATCTTCTGTCTCGTCAGAGATCGCGCCGATATTCGAAACAGTACGAAAAAAGACAAGGATGGAAGAAACGTCCTTGCTTCAAAGAGAAGATAATCTACGCATCCCAACTCCCGAAGCTCAAGAAGCACCGTCACAACCTGAAATCCCTGTCGAACCATTATCGCCGAACGATATAATAAATTCTAGTCCTAAAAATTATGATGAAATGTTAAATAGAAAACGACTACAAAATTCAAATTTGCAAATTGAAGAAGTTTATGAACCATTAGATTTAATTTATCTTATGAAAGAAAGAATCTAAAATAGGACAATTTTGTAACCAATATAGTGGTCCACACAAAGTTGTAGAAATCTTGCCGGATAGAAATACTAATTGGAGGTAATCTACGTATACTACACACTAACAAATTGAAAATTGCACATGTAAGATCTAAATTTAATTAACAAATAACGATACAATTAACAATAATGCCACATATGTATTACGTATCAACGAATGTTCATTAGACTTTTAAAATTCCAGTACCAAGACAAGGTAAATTCTCAGAAATTTCTTGGAATTCAACGAACCAATGGATGATGTCATTCTACCAAATCACGACGAAACTCGCTGAAGCCTACCACAATCAAAGTAGTTATCTGTATCCGATGAGACAACTCGACAACT
The DNA here is from genome assembly GCF_051020955.1 of Megalopta genalis. Taxonomy (NCBI): domain Eukaryota; kingdom Metazoa; phylum Arthropoda; class Insecta; order Hymenoptera; family Halictidae; genus Megalopta; species Megalopta genalis. The sequence continues at coordinate 673,213 of NW_027476133.1, forward strand.
TCCGTGATGGTAGCAGATAGTTGCTGAGTGTCATGGAAACATCAGAACCACATTTCGAAACGTACGAGTAGAAAAGAGCATCCTATATAGCAACGATAAAAATAGCATCTATAGAATACGATAGAATACAGAAGTAAAATTCGTCCCAGGAGTTCATTCGCATTAAATTGATTAATTATATCAAAAAAAAAATTTATTATTTCTGATTATAGAGAAATAAGATTTTTAAATATTCTAACTACTTAAATTACTGTCCTAAATAAAATATAATGTTTTTAATAATCTATGAGGTTCACAAAATTCGAAAATATCAAACTTACTTAAAAAATATTGTCATTCCGAAACTCTAGTATCGAACGCATTTCGAAACTCGATCAAGCCCAGATTATGCAAATAACTTCATTTCACATAAAGACAACGTTAGCGAGAAGGATCTTTTGAAATTGGAATGTTACGACCTAAAATATTACGAAAAATGTATTGCATTGTTATATAAACAATAAACATTTACAATTTCTGTCTTTTTTTTTAAAAAAAAACGTTTACGAGACCTCTCTCAAATAGGAATGAAAAATTTCTTTCCTGACCGAGTCTTTTCTGTACTTCAACTTAAACCAACACAGAGTCTCACAATCAGTAGTAGTGCCAAATTGCTGATTCGAAATACACAGCTTTTATACGTGATAGCATTTCACAAGAGTAACTGTGATAAATACTGTCCAATATAAATCATAGACCTGTTTGAACCAATAACACTACTATGAAAAACCTCAGAAATAAGTTTATTAATTGCATTAACTCTGCAATACTATAAATGCTTGAGTTGGCTTGAAAAGATTCGATGCACCTACTTTTTAACTTTGCAGCTTACTTAATAGACAACACCAAGGTTTTGTCCTCGCAAAAGTTGCTACAACTAGACAATCTGCATAATCATTGCTGTCGTGTGGAAAAGGGGGTGATTACATGTGGCAGAGCGCCATCGCTGCGGAGGGCAGTGGCGGGCACCCGCCGCCGCGGTCGAGCGGCGAAGCAAAACCCTCCTAATAACCTTTACACACAGTTGGAGTAGGTAGCACGGCCTACCCAACTCAAAATAAACTTGAACACTCCTTACACGGACACGGAGTTAAGACTGGGTCTTCCGTACCCAGCCTAATGAACGATGAGCGAAGGCGGCGATTTACCCACGTTCGGACCCCTCGTAGGTGTTCCGTCGGGGGGTAGGTAATCATCATTGTGTATGCCAACATTGGCGAGGAAACATATCCGCGCCACTTTCGTGGTGGCCGGATTCACAATAAAATGTCCCTATATAGGCAACCCCAAACCCCTACCCATCCCTCCCAACTCCCATCCTTCCTCCTAGGTCTTAGCTTAGTGGACGCGAGGCGTCGCGTCACGAGTTCGCCTCCCCGTGGTTCCCCGTGGGCGCTAGCGAAAGGAGAGTAAAACCAGAATTTCGCTAGCGGCTAAAGAACTCGTCCATTGCAAACGGCTCAATGGCACGTGCGGATTTTTCCTTGGCCCCTCTCCTTGACAGTGGTTGGACTGGGGGTAGATGTCAGTTTAGCTGTGTATGCCCGTGAGGGCGAGGAAACATATCCGCGTCACCTTCGCGGTGGCCGGATTCACACTAGATGTCCCTATATAGGAGGCGCAGGGCGCTGAACACAGGCAGAAAGGCGGGTAGGATACGGCTTGCCGGGTCCTATTCTGCTGATTCCTTAAGTACTAGGCGTTGTAGAGTAGCGACTACACGACCCCGAAGCGCTAGCCGACCAGTGCTTGAGATGCGGTGTCTCCGAACATGGTAGTAGCGTAGCTACGACAGGTCCTACCAGTCGGCCTTCTAAATACTGGTACCTCGGGTGTCGGCGTGCCCACGAGGTCCCGGCCATCTGGCTCGGGATACCTCGGGCCGGCAGTGGGTAGGCCCATCGAGGGGGCAGTGGTAAATGGCTAAAGCTGGCCAGAGGCTCCTTCCCTTCCTTTCCTTACCTCTTCCCTCCCTCCTCGTTCTGCCCCCCACCCTTAAATTGTTAGGGGCCTCGACGGGTGAGCTGCGGTATTCAGCTCAGGAACCGACCTGCTGAGCCGGTAGAGCAAAGAAAGGGCTCGGCACCACCAGTTGTCTGCTGACGAGAGTCCGCGTCCTCGTAGTAACTGGTAGCTCCTGCATGGCTTGGCATGTGGAAGCGCGCTTATTGAACGTATCTCAATTCCGCGCCCATGGGGGCCGTGTGGATAAGCCTTTGGGCAGGCGCCGCACGTAAAATCACTAGAGACTTCTGTTCCTATATAGGAGGACGAGGAAAAGGACCCCGCTAACCCCAAATCCTATAGGCCCGTCTGCCTCCTCCCGGTGCTCAGCAAAGTACTGGAGAGGTTGATAGCGGAGAGGCTGGAGGACATATTCGAGGAGCACCCACATACCTCTGACCAGAAATTTGGCTTCCGTCCAGCCAGATCCACGGAGGAAGCAATTGTCAAAGCCAGGCGGATTACATCGCAACGCCAGGAGAGATACGTAGTTGGAATACTGTTCGACATAGCTGTGTTCGACAATGTCTGGTGGCCCTCTATCCTCGACAGCCTGAAGAAGCGTAACTGTCCGGCTAATCTGTACAGGCTAATCCAGAGTTATCTCTCGGAGAGATAACACAGATCAAGAACAATAGCAACATCGCAAGCAAGGGAGTAACCAAAGGCTGCCCCCAGGGTTCTGTCCTGGGTCCGAGGTTCTGGAACCTGGTCTTTGACGGTCTCCTAAATACACTGTCTGACAAAAATGTAATAAGCATTGCATACGCCGATGATCTCCTGGTTCTAATCCCTGGAAACTCCAGGAGAGAACTCGAGGTCAGAGGCAATGCGGCCACCAAAACCATTGCCGACTGGTGCGAGCAACATAAGCTGCACCTGTCGGAATCCAAAACCGAGATGATCCTCCTAAAAGGACTCTTGGATATTACGCGCCCTCTCACGATCAAGATCGGGAGCAGTTCAATAGCAATGAGGAAGACCGTCAAATACCTAGGTGTCAGCTTCGGCCCCAGGTTTAACGTCACCCCACACATTAAGGAGGTCTCTCGGAAGAGCAGGGCCGTATTTCAGGGCCTCGCGAGAGTATGTAAAGCCAAGTGGGGACTCAACCATGGCACCACCCTCAAACTCTACAAGGGTGTTTTCGTGCCGGTTGTAACCTACGCGGCGGCCGGGTGGGCGGACAAAGTCAATGTCCACCACCTGAGAACACTACAGAGCGCGCAGAGGAATGCCCTGTTAAGAGTTACCAGGGCATATAGATCGATATCGAACGAGGCCCTGATGGTCCTGGCCCCTGCTAAACCGATAGACCTCATTCTTCAGGAAAGAATGGCGGTATTCGGTCTCAGGAGAGGGGAAGAAGTGAGAATCGGGGATACGATCCTCTCAACAGGCACACGTACACAACACAAGGACACTGACGACACAACTGGACAAATACAACGCCACATCAAAGACCACACCCTGAATCTCTGGCAAGGAAGATGGGATTCCACCCCAAAGGGCCGAATCACCTACCAATTCTTCCCAGACATCAGGAAAAGACTCGAGGTGAGGCTGGACTTCTACGTCTCACAGCTGCTATCGGGACATGGCAAGTTCAACGCCAAACTAATGGAGTTGAACTTGGCAGAGACCGATGCCTGCGAATGCGGGGAGACCGACACTGTGACTCACCTCATATTCGACTGTCCACTACACGAGACACTCCGACAGACGCTACGCAAGTAGGTATATAGGTTGCGTTCTGCAATCAAGGGCGAGGGGAAGGCTGAGCCGGGGGGGATAAAGGGAAGGAAGCATCATCGTGAGCGGCACGCGTCGTGTGGAGGGGGGAAGTCACCGATAAGGAGTTTTGCGGTTTTGCATCCGGAGAGGTTCTCGGACGCCTTACCCGGAAGTTGCTTATCTTGCGAAGCGATATCGGGGATTTTGGTTTCGTTTATTAGATTTCTTAAAGTATGGTTTTTTTATCTCGGTATAATATTGTAGCGAGCGAGCGAGAGAGAGAGAGAGAGGGGAGGATGCAGCGGTTGTTCTCTCTCTTGCAAAAGCGATGCATGATTTTTCTCGCGCGTGCGTTAGGCGCGACGCATTTATAGAAGTTTGTGGTTTTGTATCCGGAGAGACTCACGGATGCTTTACCCGTGATTTTGGTCTCGTTGAGATTTCTTAAAGTAAGTTTTTTTATCTCGGTATAATATTGTAGCGAGCGAGAGAGAGAGAGAGAGCAGGATGTAGCGGTTGTTCTCTCTCTTGCAAAAGCGATGCATGATTTTTCTCTCGCGACGCATTTATAGAAGTTTGTGGTTTTGTATCCGGAGAGACTCGCGGATGCTTTACCCGTGATTTTGGTCTCATTAAGATTTCTTAAAGTAAGTTTTTTTTTTATCTCGGTATAATATTGTAGCGAGCGAGAGAGAGGGCTGTATTGCAGCGGTTGTTCTCTCTCTTGCAAATGATGCGGACAGAGAGAGAGAGAGATTTTTTCTCTCTCTTTTACTGTTTTTTGCTTTTTCCCTTTGCAGCGAACATTTTATTCGCTACTGAGTTGAGTATTGGTATGGAAGTTGGTTCGTTGAACGTGCCATCGTTGCAATCGTTCGCAACGTCTAAGATATTTGAACACGGTGTTCATAATTTTTCGAGCATTGCTCGACGGATTTTTATCCGATATTGTGATGTTATTTTGTGCGACGTGTACTGTGTTTTTCGTCGGAGATATCCGCACGCTAGGTTTTCATACGTGGGTGCATGCGTGTTCAAATCGCGAGACTTGCTCGATTACGTGATATACAATAGTATTGATGTTTTAAAAGTAATCGTTCCTTTGAGCACGCAATGTCGTTCGAAGAGATCGTTGAAGAGGATTATTTTTAAATACCGTAAAGAAACTGATTATGTTTGCGTCGAACCAGTGTTGATACCATTATCAAAATTTGAACGGAGTATGACCAGAGGTGATTTCCTCCCTCCATTGAACAAAGTGAAGAGAAGATTGGAATATTCATTGCACGACGACGACGACGATTGGGATATTCGTAAAATCAAATGGGACATTAATTTACCGACCGAGAAACTCAATGCTTCACGCGTGAAATTCATATCGAAGTATTTTTCATCGAGTGACGAAGATACGTCGTGAGATGATTCCTACATTACAGAATTTGGTTTGGGGATACGTCATAAACTTATACCTGAACGATCAATTTCCGCTCGAGTGGAAAACAGCGACGGAACGTCTAATGCGAAAAGATTTGACGAGTCGCGTGAGTTTCATCTACACGAAACGATTTAGCCAAATTATAGTGAAATGGCCCGCGATCGATTCACCGTCCGCGATACTACATATCATCGAGATGGGAGAGCATCGCGTGGTTGGTTGTATAGTGTAGTCACGTTCGTGAGAACTGGAAACTTAACCGACGACGTGAAATCAAAATTGAAAAAACTTCTTTTTAATAATTGATGTGAATTAATATTTTCACAAGATGACGCAAGTTTGCAAGGACATGTTGAAATCGTTAACACATATGTCAAGGATGATTCGAACTGTGGACGAGTATCGCGAATGGACGAAATCATGTATTGAATGTTTACAATGGTGTAGGAAATATATGATCATTGTGAAGAAAAACGAAGCACCCATAGGTGTAAAATCGAGTTTGCTGTCGATCATGTGTCGTATGAAAACTTTGAAGGTCTCGTTAGATCATCGGTTTTCATCACGCGTTGGTAGCGGTTTGTATGGAAACGTTGGCGCGAGAGCATCGACTCTTCGTTGGGAGAACATTGAGTCGGCGTTTAAGAATCGTATATCGACCGGCGTTGTGATCAACGTCGAGCATGTCGATGCACGTCATTTCTTGCAACACGCGAAGCGAATAGTTACGAATCGTATTACAGAACTTTTGAATGTTCATTTGTCGTTAAAAGTGAACGTAGTATTGGAGGCGGAATTTGTGCTGCGCGACGAGGTTTCGGTGAAAAGTTTTAGCACGCGAAACGTCGCGCTCTTTCATTCGTCGAATCTACGTCGTTGGTATGCGAAAGATGTTGTGCCAACGCTTTTGACATCGATAGAAGAGTTTCAAGAACGAGACAGTGGATGGGCGTTATCGAAGATCCTGCATTTGATGGTGAATTCCAACAAATATCAACCGTTACAAGCAGGTTGTCAGGTATCCGTGTCTCGAACAGTGCAATTAAAGAAAGCAGTCCTCAATGTGTACAGTGACGACGATAATGCATGTTTCTATTAGGCAGTGGTGGCAAGCCTATATCCAGCTAAAAATAATTTGAATCGCACATCATCCTATCCGCATTACAGCGATGTGCTCCACACCGAGGGATTCCAATTGCCGATGTTGTTCAAGGACATACCAAAGTTCGAAAAAGCGAATGACGTTTCCGTGAACGTGTTCGAGTGGGGAGGGGAACAAGAAAGATGTCGGACGTTGCATTTGACCTCAAGGAAGCGGGAGAAACATGTAAATTTGCTGCTCATACACGACTCCGAAAACTTGCGCAATCATTATCTGTGTATTAGGAATTTATCTCGTCTGATTTCATCTCAGATCAGCACGCAGCACAATAAGCATATTTGCGATCGGTAAGATCCACACATGTAAATTTTTTTCTTTCTTCTGGATGATGGTGGTGGTGGTGGTGGGCGAGAAAAACTAAAATAAAAAATTATGTTTTTTTTTGTCAGGTGTCTACAGTATTTCAAATCACAGGAAAAATTGAGCATTCACGAGATCGACTGCAGTCGGATGAACGAATGTGCTTTGAAACTTCCGACGGAAGACGATAAATGGCTGAAGTTCAAGAATTATGCGTACAAGGAACCGACACCGTTCGTTATCTACGCAGACTTGGAATGCCTGCTGGAGAAACAGGAAGATCAAGGTCATGGAGCTTACTGTAGATATCAACATCACCATGCCTTCAGCGTAGGCTACTACCTCCATTGCCGATACGACAGTTCGTTGAGCGAGTATCAGGCTTATCGTGATGAGAAAGGTTGTATCACATGGTTTGCATCGAAGTTGCACGAGTTGAGCTGTAAATTGCAGCCGGTGTTTGATCGAACGGTTCCAATGGCTCCGTTGACCGCCGCGCAAATCTCAACTTTTCGTACCGCCACGTGTTGTCACGTGTGCGAAGAACCACTCGGTAATGACGACGTGCGAGTGCATGATCATTGTCATTTCACAGGTGCGTATCGGGGTCCGGCGCACAGCCGTTGCAATCTGAGCTATCAATCCTCGTACGTGATACCGGTGGTTTTTCACAATTTGTCCGGCTACGACGCACACTTTTTCATCAAAGAATTGGCAAACGCGTTTGAAGGTAAAATAGACGCGTTACCGCTGACGAAAGAGAAGTACATTTCTTTCACGAAACACAGTAAGAGGAATAAAGATGCGATCAAAAAATCGTGGAAGAAGTGCATAAAGTTTCGATTCATCGATTCGTTCAAGTTCTTGAATTCGAGTCTGGACAAGTTGTCGTCGTACTTGGACAAGAGCGACTTGCATATCGTGAGGAGCCAATTCAATCGTCTTTCGAACGATGATTTTCATCTTCTAACCAGGAAAGGCGTTTTCCCATACGACTATGTATCGACCTATGACAAATTAAGCGACACTTGTTTACCACCGCGCGAAGCATTTTATAATCAGTTATGCGACAGCGAGATATCCGACGTCGACTATTGTCACGCGAACGAAGTTTGGTCACGTTTCGGTATACAAACGTTAGGACAGTACAGCGACTTGTACTTGAAATTGGATGTGTTGTTGTTGGCCGACGTGTTTGAAAATTTTCGCGAAAAGTCGCTCGAGAATTATAAACTCGATCCAGCGCACTATTATACGTTGCCCGGTTTCGCGTGGGACGCGATGCTAAAATTGACGAAGATCGAGTTGGAATTGTTCACCGACGTTGACATGCTTTTGTTCGTGGAGCGGGGAATACGAGGTGGGTTGAGTCAATGTTCGCATCGTTACGCGCGCGCGAATAACAAGTATATGTCGACGTACGATTCGGCCGAACCGTCCAGCTATCTGATGTATTTCGATGATAATAATTTGTATGGCTGGGCCATGTCGCAGCCTTTGCCGCACAGGGGTTTCCAATGGGTTGACGATACGAGTAATTTCAACATCGATTCCGTGCCGATCGACAGTCCCGTCGGGTACATTTTAGAGGTCGACTTAGAGTATCCTCAGGAAATTCATGATGCTCACGCGGATCTTCCATTTTGCCCGATTCACGAGGTTGGGGCGTTACAAAAGAAACTGTTGACAACGCTTAGCGATAAGAATCGTTACGTTCGCCATTATCGATACCTCCAGCAATGTTTGAGGTATAATTTAAAATTAAAGAAAATTCATTGGATACTGAAGTTTGAACAATCATGTTGGTTACGCCGTTACATAGATTTAAATACGAGGTTGCGCGCCAACGCAAACAATGACTTCTCGAAGAATCTGTTCAAACTGATGAACAATGCAGTGTTTGGAAAAACGATGGAAAACGTTCGAAATCATGTAAACGTAAAGTTGCTCTCGCGATGGAGCGGTCGATACGGTGCTGGGCGTTAAATAGCTCGACCAAATTTCCATAGCCGTACTGTATTCTCCGAGGATTTTGTCGCAGTTCAAATGAACCAGCTTTCTATTAAATTTTATAAACCTATTTACATAGGCATGTCAGTGTTGGACATATCTAAATTACATTTGTATGATTTTCATTATGGCTACATGCTTCCAAATTTTCAAGAAAGATGCAGGATTTTGTACACGGACACGGACAGTTTAATTTATCAGATTATTTGCGACGACGCGTACGAGATGATAAAACGTGACATTCACCGATACGATACTTCCAATTATGACAGAAATAACGTGTACGGCGTTCCGATCGCGAATAATAAAGTATTAGGATTAATGAAGGACGAGAACGGAGGTAAAATCATGACAGAGTTTGTGGGTCTTCGCTCCAAAATGCATGCTATTCGGGTACAAGACAAAGACGATGTAAAAAAGATTAAAGGAATTAAGACTAACGTGACGATTAAAAATATAACTTTCGACGACTATTTAGCATGCCTTCACGATCATTTAGAAAAATCAGTTTGCGTTAAATTGATAATGTCTATACAACATCAAGTGTATTCAGTATCACAGAGTAAATTAGCATTGAGTCCATACGATGATAAACGATACATTTTAAACAATTCGATCGAAACCCTTCCTTGGGGACATTATAAAATCGCGAAAGGGGGAGAGGGGGAGGCAGGAGGGAGAGGGAGTGGGGGGGAGTTAGACAAAATAAAAGCGGTTATATAATTTCATCGATGTTTCGAATCCCGTGTTGCGCGCGCGCGTGTTCACTTTTATTTGTAAGCGGAAAAGGGGCGTATACGCACCTTGTATTGTTATCTTGCGTGTAAGAAGGGGGAAAAATGGTAGGGGAATTGTATATATAATCTTTTGGCATTGCGTACAGCGAGTAGTGCGTTCTACAGATTACTTTCTTATAGCGCAGTTGTTCTTCAGTATTATAATATTCACAATGTCAAATCAAACCAATAATTTTTTACATAAAAATGGATCTCACAACGATTATAAAAATTATGGGTAAGTAAAAGAAAGTTTGAAGGGAATAAAATGTTCCTTTTATGAAAGAAGAAAAAAAAAATTGTATGTTATTTCTTTTATAGATACTCCATTTCGATGAAACGGTCGTTTCAACAGTCGCAACCCCAGTCGCAGCAGAAGCAGTTGCAGATACCGCGCAACGCACGAATCTTGGGTAGAAGATACTCCATAGCCGGCAATTATTTCAAGTTCCTTGAAATTTGTGTACGCGTGGATGAAAATTTGCGCGTCGAGTTGGTCTTGGGGGACAATCGTGGAACAGAGATTTCTTTTTCAATGGCTACGTGGAAACTGCTGGTGAAAACTAGAGATTATATTCACAATTACTTCGACGCGGACAAGAAGGAAAAACAAATTGATGAGACTTTATCGTTACAAATTGTTAATTTTAATGGAATGAGTCTAATCAAGTTGTTCGATTCTCAAGCATCGATTTATGTTACGAAAGAGACGATGGATAATTTGTACAAATTAGAGTTATGTATGGATCATATGTATTCATGGTTATTAGAAAATATTCCAGAAATTCAGGATAGATTCGCGAAGCTCATTGACATTGTAAAAAACTCCAATAACGAGCAGAATTATGCGACCGTAATTTTTACAAACGAATTGTTCGAACGAAATTGTCTGATCGATTGCGAATTGTTAGCTTTATGTTTAGATCTAATCGTATCGAAAGCGAATCGTTGAAATTGTGTGCGTGTGGGGGGAATTAATTAGTATTAATGTAAAAAGCATTTATGTATTTTTTCATGTTTATTAGAGAAACAAAAATAAATATTACATTATACAATTAAAGTACAGATGATTTCTTTATCCAAGAGTTATGTGACGAATCCAGCCCCAACCATTTCACATATATTTCATTTCCTTTTCGACGAAATACTTTTTCTACTAAATACACGTCGGCATATTTGGTAGCGCGTATCTCGTATTCGTAAAATCCTCCAGCGATAGGTCTGTTCTGCAAATCAACCAAAAGATACGTGACGGGGTTCGTTCGTTTCACCGTCGCGATCTTAAATACTTCCATTGACCAGTTCGGTGTGTATCCTTTGTCGAATACGGTTTTGAACTTGCTGATGCGCACATAGTCGCCAACTTTGAATTTCGCAGGACCGGCGATCTTGACGTTGCTGTACACGGTAGATAAAAGATACTTCTCATTTTTATGATTCACGTTTGCAGGTCGCATACGAATGGTGCGATGTTTTTGATTATTGTAGTCCTTAATCAACGTGGGTAGCTCGTCGATCCAACGATATTTTTCGCTCAACGAGAAAAATTTCCACATGTTGTTCTTCAATGTACGATTGAATCGTTCGACTATGGACGCTTTCATAGTGCTGAATGTGGAATAGTGGTTGATGTTACGTTTCTTCAGATATTCTTGAAAATCTTTATTGTAGAATTCTTTCCCCATATCGGTTTGCAAATTGTTCGGTATTCGGCCATCTTTTTTCAACACCGACGCGAAAGTTTTGCACACATCGTCAGCATTTTTGCTTTTCAAAGGAACGGCCCAGGCATACTTGCTGAATGTATCGATTAGCGTAAGAATATACCGATGTCTTCGATTCTCTCTTGCGTACGGTTGAACTTCAACGATATCAGCTTGCCAGAGATCGTCGAGTCCTCGCGTAACCACTCGCCTCCGCCGGAAGTAACGTCTCGCCGGAGCATGCAGTTCATTCACCAAGTTCACTTTATCGCCGCTCATGATTTCGCCTTGTCAATCTGCGGTCGCTCGAAATTAAGATACGCTAATTTAATTATCCTTGCGTTGACCGCTGCCGCGCTCTCTTTTGCGTTATCGATGAATCTGCGGTCGCTTGAAATTAAGATACGCTAATTTAATTATCCTTGCGTTCTCGGAGTCTTTTCGATCGCTGTCGCGTCCTCTTTTGCGTTATCGATGGACTTTTCAGCTATTGACGCTTTTTGCGTTATCGGAATCTCTTCTGTGGTTGCTGCTACCGCTACAGTCAACAAGTCTCTGAAACGAAGTCTCATACGAGAATCCAATTCCTCGAAAGCGACGCGCACACTGTATTGCTGCTGTTCTTCGATACGTCGCATTTGTCCGTATATTTCGGTAAATTTCTCTAATAAAGATTTATGTAACTGTTCGAATTTCGCGACTATGTTCCCCTCTCCAGTCAGCTCGAGTAATCTCTTGTACATAGCAGTATTAAGCCTTTCGAACCTCTCATCCAATTCCTTGCCAGTTTCAAAACCGCCTACTGTAAATTTATTTTGCAGTTCGTCTACGAGTAATTCAAGTTGCGCCAACTTTCCCTGATTCGCTTTGCCAGTGCTCGTAATTTCCTCCAAGTTGCGGATTTTATTTGATATGTGATTTTCAAGGTTATCAATCTTTTTCGGCCAGTTGCTGTTAACTTTGTGTTCCACACTTGCAAGTTTGTGCTCGATGTTGCCAGCAAATTTTACAACGGCATTCAATTTTTCTTGATCCACGATACCCTCAGCTTTCATTGTTTCGAACAACTTATCCTCGAGCTCGACAAATCTTTGACGTAGCTTTTCATTGATACTTTTATTATTCTGCTCGATGCACGTTTCAACATGTTTCTTCAGATTCTCGTGATTGGATTCGTCGTTTGTCACGAATTTTTGGAGAGTTTCGACCGCGCGTTTCATCGAGTGAACATCGTCGATAGTTTCATACAGGTCGTACGTAAATGTTTTTTTCAACGAATCGATCGCGTCGTCAACGTAACTTTTTGTTGCCGAGTCGCTGGCGAAAACCGGAGTTGCCAAATATCGAATAATTCGAGATTTTGCATCGAAAAATTCGTTGTCACTGTTCAAAATTACCGCCCTCTCGTTGATAACGTTGTCGACATACTTCTTCGTGTTAATAGGAACTTTTATACTTTCTATAGGTAGACCCAATGCATCGAACTCGTCATTCTCGTCCGATACGTGTAGAACGTATTTTCTTATCGTATTTATCAGATCGAACATAAATCTATTGAAACTCTTCGTGTTGATTGAATTGTCCTTGTGATGTTCATGTTTCGTGTTTATATTCGCAACGATGTCTTGAATAGTCTGCTTTAGCGAATCACGAGACGATGATTTCTTGCTGCTGTTACGCATCGTTGCTGCTGCTGCTGCTCCAATTTCTTTCGACAATCGATGTTTTACCACCGTAATCACCAGCAAAAATGATGCAATCGTTGCAAAAGCATGTTATTTATAGAACTTGAGGCATTCCTCGGCAACTAATTTCTTTATTTTACCACGAAAACTTTCCTCAAAGATTTGTAGTTGGTTACCGATTGAGCTGTCCGTTTCATCTTTCATATTCTGTTTTAACGCTTCAACCTTTTGCTCCAATACCGAAAATACGTTATCAATTTTCACATTAATTTCATCGTTCTCTGAATCAATTGATTTAATTTTCTGATCACTGTCGTATTGAAAATTATATATTTTAGCCAGCACTTTATTCCTCCATTTTTCATTAGTCTGCTCCATATCTTTCGTTAGTTTCTCGTTAGCCGTTATTTTATCCACGAGTTCGGATTTCCATTTCGCACTAGTCTCTTTGGCATCCTTCGCCAACTTTTCGTTAGCCGTTATTCTACCCACGAGTTCGGATTTCCATTTCGCACTAGTCTCTTTGGCATCCTTCGCCAACTTTTCGTTAGCCGTTATTTTACCCACGAGTTCGGATTTCCACTTCGCACTAGTCTCTTTGACATCCTTCGCCAACTTTTCGTTAGCCGTTATTTTATCCATGAGTTCAGACTTATATTTTACACCGGCCTGTTCGACACCCTTCGTCATTTTTTCATTAGCCGTTATTTTATCCATGAGTTCGGACTTGTATTTTACACCGGCCTGTTCGACACCCTTCGTCATTTTTTCGTTAGCTGTTATTTTTCTACGAAGCTCGTCGTCGCCTTTTTTCGATACATCGTCAACGTACGATCTAGTGGCCGCGTCATCGTTTTGAAGCGGTTCCGCCAAATGTTTGATCCTCTTGTTTCGAGCTGTGTACGATTCCGTTGAGAAGCACATCGCATTATTCTGCATGTACTCGTGAAGCGATGACGTGACTGTATCGTCGCCTATCTTTGAAACGCGATCGACGTACAGTTTGGTGGCCGCGTCATCGTTCGTCGTAGGATTTGCGACATGAACGATCTTAGCGCCTCGCGCATCGTACAAATTGCCGATCGAGCATATGGCATTCTCGTGTACATAATTTTTACATATCGAATAAAAAGTTGAAATATCTGCCAATATTTTCGACTCAGGCGTACTATGTTTATACAACGTACCAAATTTATTAATAGACATTTTTTTCGTTTCTCGGTTTAGTTGTTTTCTTCTCCTTTGTTCTTCTTCTTCTTCTTCTTTAACACCAACAACTCGAGTAGATCTTGCTGTTGCTCGATCTGTTGTATTTGTCGACAAATATCGTCGAGTCTGAACTCAATATTTTTAAATCTGTCCTCCCAATTTTCATCTACGGATAACGTTTGATTGGTTTCGCAGCAATTCCAACGGATACTCATTTTATCGAACCATTTGATAAATTTACCAACAGACATTTCATTCGTCACTAACGTAATAAATATTCGAGCAATTTAATTTATAATCAATCCAGCTTCGCGAAGTTTTTCGATTATGGATGTTATTTCATTGTCGTGGTTGGTATGACCAGCATTTTTCGATGCCATCAACAATTTCAAACGATCAACCAGCTCATTTGGGTCATCCCAATGCACATAATCGACCGGATTGTTGGTTACACGCATCATCGTCGTTGGAATATTTATACCTTTTCCACGTAACGCTGAGAACATTGGTCCTATAATAGTTTTGTACTTGTAGCCCTTGTTTCCCATTATCTGATTACCACGTCGGTGCGCATGCGTAGCGATGAGAATGTTTCTATAAATTTCCTTATCATTCTCGGTGTACAGGTTCTCGTTGGGTATTCTTTTGAATATCAATTCGTAGAGACCTGGAGTTCCTCTGTACCTAATTTTATTAATAACAATATCATCGTTGCTTTCCACGTCGAACGCAACGTTTCCAAGCATCAGTTTGTTATTATGAAAATACACTCCGTACACATTTTCCTGACTTTTCGGCGGCCCGCTAAAGAAATTTCTCAAGTATTCGCTCGCTAAAGGTCCAAGATTACTGAACAAATGCTCGTATTCGTCGCGATGCTTTTCAGGACTTCTCAAAATATTTCGGACCGATGATTCCAACGATGTTGCAGCCGTTGGAGATGATTCGAAAGCTACCTCCCGATGCATTGAAGGTGTTGGTTCGAGCACCATATTGGTGTTCGCATCATCGTCGTCGTCGTCGTCGTCGTCGTCGTCATCGTCAACATAGTCGGCGTCATCACTGACACCGATGGGGGAATATACTTTATTCTTCTTCTTCTTCTTTTTCAAATGCATCCTTGGAGTTAATGCCGCTTCATCGTGTGTCCTCTTTTTCTTAATAAATTCTCTCTCCACTTTCATCTTCTTCTTCTTCACAGAGAACAGCGACTGCTGTGTTTGCAAATCCAACGATCGGTCAGCATTTGATGTATTATCTTTCGCTTCCGTAGCTGTATTTTGAACCAGCTGTTTCAACGGTTCCACGATTGGACGTAAATTCGTCTCAATGTTAGACTGTACATCCATTTTCCCAACTTTCAAGGCTAAACTCTTTTTACGTATGACGTCACTGGTCTTAGCTATTTCCTTAACGATGGCAGCTCGCAGGTTTTTCTTTGACGGACGCATATCGAGTGGAAGCACGATGTGACACCGACACCTCTTACCGTCCAAATGAGCTGGATCACAGCACGACGAATTCGTTAAATCCGCGTCTGTAACGTCCTCGGTTCACAGGGCTGTCTTTGTCGATTACAAGGAATTCATACTTGTTTCGCCAACACCTTGAACAAACTGCGTTGAAACTTTCGAACGACATATCAGTATTCACATGATCCTGATGAACGTGTCGCAGATTCATGGCATCTTGATTGAATAGAATCAATAGATTGGCATTGTCGCGAATCAAATGTTTGGGTATTCTCGCGTATGATTGTGACAGATAGAAACAATCGACGTGCGAATGTCTGCCCATCGCGAAATATTCTCTCATAACGTCCTGTTCATCACAAGCAACGTCGTCGAAGATAAATATCGAATTCGGTCGAGCATCCGCCGGGGGAATCACGTCCGCGTTGTCCGAATAGGCAAAGTAACCTACGTCCTTGCCCACGTGCGAGAACAAGTTGTTCAAGTATTGATATTTTGGTTGACGTAACGATTTCGAATACACATACACATTTGCGAATCGCAGTCCATTCGAACTTTCCAACAGGCTAATCATGACGTTCGTTTTACCACATCCTGACGGGCCGCTTATCACGCATCGTATAGTACTCGGTAGCAATGGCCCATGCTTCCGAATTATCTCATCATGGTCGTCGAACGTGCGGTAGGTCGGAACCCGGATATTCAAGGACTGTCGTACGAAACGCATGCTCTCTCTCGACTGTCTTTTGTTATGCTAAATTTTCTTCTCGAACGATAAGGTATTTATACGAGAACTCAAGCATCATAGATATCAGTCTTCTCGTATTCAAATGATAGAGCACATCTCCATGTAACTAACGCACGTACATTTTTTTTTGTTCATTATCAATCAAAGAATTTTTGACATAACAGCTTCATATACCGCCACAGACTGGCAAGAAACAACTCTGTATACCGCTACAGACTGGTAAGAAACAGCTCTGTATACCGCTACAGACTGGTATAAACAGCTCTGTATACCGCTACAGACTGGTATAAACAGCTCTGTATACCGCTACAGACTGGTATAAACAGCTCTGTATACTGCTACAGACTGGTATAAACAGCTCTGTATACCGTTACGGACTGGTAAAAGACATTGCCTGACAGGATTAGGTATGGGTCTGATAAGGAAGAAGGGTCGACGAGCGGTTAAGGGGAAGAAGAAGAAGAACTACAGTAGCTACAATATTGGAAGAATTCTACCAATTGCCAAACGAGGTGGTTTTCTACCGCTGCTGTTTCCTGTTTTGGGAGCTTTGGGGGCATTGTCAGGCGGTGCTGCTGCAGTGGCTAAAACGATAAACGAGGCGATAGCTGCGAAGAAACAATTGGAAGAATTGGAACGACACAATCGTGCCATGGAGGGCCGTGGAGTGTATCTTGCACCATACAAGCGTGGGAAAGGAATAAAGAAAAAAAAAAGGAAGACGAAACGAAAAAAGTAGATAACTCAACGACGGATCTTGAATTGAAAATTGTCTGTAGAAAATTACCACATTTTCGCGGAGTTTTCATGCTCGATGCATTGCCCAATAAAATATGGATAAATGAACGAGGAATAGTCAATCTGGATAGCAGTCATGGTCCAGGAACACATTGGGTCGCATATATAAAGCAGAAGTCGCGAATCAGCTACTTCGATAGTTTTGGAAATCTTCAACCACCAATCGAATTAATTCGATACTTCGGACCGAACGTGGTAATCTCATACAATCGCAAGAATTATCAAAATTACAACGAAAGCGTATGTGGACAATTGTGTGTAAAATTTTTGCGAGAATCTCTGACATAGCATTTTTAATCATTCTACCGCCGCTGCAAGAATGTCCTACACATTCACGTTATCGGGAAGAAGTAGCGTCTTATCGTCCAAGTACTTCCCGCCTATAGATCTGAGCAATGCCAACTACGAACTGGGTCTGCTCGATTTGCAAACTTATTACACAATACCAAACATCAGTTCGAATATTGGAAACAATAAATTTTATTTCGACGACAAAGATGAAGAGATAAGCATCCCAGATGGTTCGTATGAACTGGAGGCGATCAACGCTTACTTGAGGCGCGAGATAAGCATGCGGTATCCTACAGCCAAAGATAAGAATGATCCGGAATACCCGTTGATCTTGCGAGCGAACAACAATACTATGAAAAGCGAAATTATAAGCGCATATAGGATAAATTTTACAAAGCCTAATAACGTGGGTCCTATTCTAGGATTCTCTATGAATCGTGTTTTATCGCCAAATACATGGCATATATCGGACACCCCCGTGAATATCATTAATACGAATATTATTCGAATAGAATGCAACGTAACCACCGGTTCGTACGATAACGGGAAACTGGTTCACACGATACACGAATTCGCGCCCAACGTGTCGCCAGGGTATAAAATATCGGAAACGCCGGCACGAGTCATTTACCTTCCGATCGTCACACGGTCAATGGATGATTTAACGATTCGCATTGTGGACCAGTCGGGACGTTTAATTGATTTTCGAAACGAAGAAATCACGATACGATTGCACGTTCGTCGAACCATCTCATAACCTCGGTAAAGAAACGTCATGCTAATTCACAATAATACGCCAAGCTTCAAAGACGGTGTATCGTTCCAAAATAATAATAATAACAATAATAATAAGGAGAAGAAGACGAGGAAATTAACTGCACGAAACGTTAAATATCTACAATCTTTGGGATTTGTCGTTAACAAGTAATCGCACGCCCTCGCATCATGTCGTACGACATTTTGAACATCTCCGAAGCACCGATCTTCGACAATCGAATAACTAAGATCGAACTGCACACCTACAATCCGTACGCCAACACTACGTTTGGAAACAGCGATGAGATAAGAATACCCATTCAACATCAAGACTTGTACACTCTTCCGTGTAAAAGCTTCCTATACGTGGAGGGAAGACTCAGTCTACCGGGAGGATTGGCAAACGACACGGTAGCTCTAGACAACAATGCGGTGGCGTTTATGTTCGACGAAATACGTTACGAACTGAACGGAGTGGAAATCGATCGGTCCAGAAATCCCGGTACAACGACGACCTTGAAGAATTATGCGAGTCTGAACATTACGAAGAACAACGCGCTGTCCAACGCAGGGGAAATCTCATCGCAACGCCTACGAATTTTCGAAATTTCAACTTTTGCGTGCCTATGAACACATTGCTAGGCTTCTGCGAAGATTACAAACGCGTTGTAATAAATGCTCGGCACGAATTGATTTTGATTCGCGCGCGCAACGACGCTAACGCGCTACGAAGCTAGTCCGACAATGTGAAACCTGTCCTGGATTTGTATAAAATTCAACGGAGAATGCCACACGTCGCTTTGGATGAAATACACAAGTTGTCGATGCTGCGTATTCTTGAGAGCGAAAGATCGATCAGCATGAGTTTCCGTTCGTGGGAACTGTACGAATATGCGATGCTGCAAACAACCACGAAGCACACGTGGGCGATAAAAACGGCTCCGCAAATGGAAAAACCGCGATACGTGATATTCGCGTTACAAACCGAAAGGAAAAATGATTTAAAGAAAAACGCTACCCAATTCGATTCCTGCTTCTTATCTAATATTCGACTTTACTTGAACTCGCAAATGTATCCCTACGACGATTTGAACATCGATTTCGAAAAGGATAAATACGCGTTGCTCTATGACATGTACGCGAAATTTCAAGAGTCCTATTATGAAAACGACGGTGATGTGTTACTGAATACAATCGATTTTCTACTGTATGGACCGTTCGTAGTCATCGATTGCTCGCGACAAAACGAAGCGCTGAAAAATGCGACCATCGACGTGCGAATCGAATTCGAATGTCGAAAGGATGTCCCACCTTCGACGGCTGCATACTGCTTGATGATACACGACTGCATCGTGGAATACAACCCGTTGACGAGCATTGTTAGAAAAATTATATAAATGCGAAAAATAATATTGTAAACTAATATGATTTTGAAAATATATATGTCCTATCATAAAAAAAATGTTCTCTCCCCCCCCCCCTGAACAAACCGCTAACCGAATAGCTACAATAAGAAATAACTATAATTTTTAGGGAAATTTTGGATAGGATTGTGGGTATTTTAACCCTAGCGTCCCTCCTGAACGAAACCACCCGCCGAAATTGTGCACATTGCGCGTGGATAGTGTATTTGGGAAGAAAAGGGATTTTTCTTTAAAACAATATAGTTATAATTTCTGCATAAGGTATAAAGTTATTTAATAGGTAAAAAAAGTTTCATTAACAATGGAAAAAGTGAAGAAATAATATATAATATACAGTAATAAAATAAAACATAATATTCATAATACAAAACATAATACATAATAATTAGTCCTAAAGTTAGTACTTTCGATTTTCTATCCCTTTATGACATGTAACACAATAATAATGGGAAATGCAGGTAGAACAAATATAACTTGAATGGTGTGTCGTTTATTTCGGACTGTCGTTTGTTTGTTTCGTCAAAAGATTCACGCAATACCAGCATGTCGGATATATCCGGCGTTCGTCCCCAGAGGGCGATCATGTGGATGTCGGATATATCCGGCGTTCGGCTCCGCGAGTGTTCATATGGATGACGGATATATCCGTCGTTCGGAGCGAAAGGGTTAATACGGAAACTCGGAGAGTCTGATGTCAATGCCGATACAGTGTCGTTAGCATTTCCTCCGAAATTATTGCAGGCGCGGAAACCGCTCGTTAATGGGATTAATTGAAAGCGTCGCGGCGGTGCAGCCATGCCGCGTAATGTTGACCGAGCCTGCATCTGACTACACACAAAGCCGCGTTTTTTCTACTTCTTTCCATTGAAAATTGCATTGAAAAACGTTGATCGATGCATTCTCCTAATTCGATCAACATTTACATGTGCGTTCACTTCTCCAGAAATCAACTTTCGCAGAAAATTACAGATGTCGTGCACTTGTAAAAAAAAAATAGTTATCCGAAGTATAAAACGGTAAAAGCATTGGTAGAACTTATTACACTGAAATTATCAAGATTCGCTTCTGGTTTGAGCAATTAGACTGGCTCATTTGGCTTTCATTCTGCCGCAATATTGCATTAATTTTCAGATCAAAGTTTAATTTTAGTTTCGAACAAATCCTAGAAAGATTAAAATTTTATTTGCGCACGGTGTTCGTTGCTTAATTAGGCTGTTTGTACGCGATCTCGAGCGACTGATAAAAAAGGAACGTGCATCGAAATAAAACTGTAATTAAGCTTTTGTAACCGGTACAACTGGACCGCGGATTTTATGCTCCATTGTTCTCTAATTAAAAATGTTCAGGATGAAAATAAATTTTTGTTTAACTCCTGTTTATTGTGATCGAGGCTTGCAGCAAGGAATAATTGTTATGATCGATGAAAACGCATCAGAATAAAAGTCTCGAATAAAAGCAAAGAATGTTTTTTACTTTTCGATGTTGTGCATAACAAGAACACACTGGACTGCGCCTAATTGAAACACATGATCGCCGATGCACGGAAGCATTGCTTAAAAAAACGTTCAATGCATTCAATGTAAAGTGTGTGTGTGAGTTCGATCGATAATAATGCATCAGAATAAAACTGCAAGCAGTCTATTACGATCAAGAAAGCCACTTTTCGATACAATGCATAGGAAGGACACGGCGAACCGCACCTAATCGATGGAAAGATGATCGCCGATGCACGCGGTGGCGTGATTTCCACTGGCATTGCGGCTGCCAATGCATAATCCGGTTCCGCAGCCAAAGCAGCTGCAACGGGCCAATCGAG
Organism: Megalopta genalis; assembly: GCF_051020955.1. NCBI lineage: Eukaryota > Metazoa > Arthropoda > Insecta > Hymenoptera > Halictidae > Megalopta > Megalopta genalis. The sequence goes on from NW_027476133.1 coordinate 694,575, forward strand.
GACCGTGAAATAAAAACTGCTGGACCGCAAAGAGTTAACAATGGCCTCCGCGCGAAGGAACGCCTGCCAATTTCGTGGAATCTGGTCCGGGTCCTAATTATTTCGAAGTTCTGGCGCGTCAAAGATCGCCGGCGATGCATTCTGTAATGCGGCACGCTGCAAAAACAACCGCGTCGCTCGTTAATTAATTCTGGACGTTATCACATATTTAACTGGTCGGCAACCGCGCGCGCGCGCGCGCGCGTTAATTGCTCGTTTCGAGGGGTAAAGTTGAAACCGTGTCCCAATAATGATTTCGAAATTTAACGAAAACCTTTCTGGATTCGGCGCGGATTCGTCGGGAACACCTTGACAACGGCCCCGCGAACGATGAGATGAGCTCGATTTAACCCGGGAAAGATAACCTACGTCGCAGAGGCGCCTGCGAAGACTGTTGATTTTTGTTAATTTTTCATAGAGGTCTAGTGATTTAAGTTTAAAATTACTTAAAATATAAAAAAATATAATATAAATGCATTTTATTTTTACAATAATGCCAAACCTTTAAAATGACTAGATTAACTTAAATAAATATCCATTGTTAGTATAAAATTGACGCCTTAGAAAAGCATGCGCCTCTGAAGCGTATGGTTATCTTTTAAGTACGTTGTCATATGGTTATCTTTCTAGGGTTAATAACAACGAAACTGCCGAAAATGTCGGCCGATTACATGTACACCGTGCCCGAGCGGACCTAAGGCCGCATCACTTGATCCGCTCCTCTCCTGTGGTTCAGTGATTAAGGTCGATCGTTTAGCGACATTCGGCCGGCCGGACAATCACGGACAACCCGAAAATCCCGTTGACGACGTAATTGCGATTTAATTATGATCCATCCTGCATGACCGTCTGTGCAGCTACCGAACGGCACAGGTTTATTTCTAACGACTTGTTCCAATTAGGCTGGGAAATTTTTTTTCGTTCACAGCTTGCGCGAAAGTTAAAATGTAATGTTCAAAAACTTGTTAAATAATCAGTTAATTGCCGAACTCTTTAATTAACCAGGTGCTAGCAGCGCTCGTGGGGTTGAAATACAAAGTTTTCATTTAGACGTCTCTGCAGAGTTCGAAACGTGTTTTCTATCTATTCAGACTAACACCGATTCGAAGATCGAAGTCTCTCCTTTAGAATGAGAACATAAATTTTGATGTACGACCTTATCTTGCAGTGTTAGAATGATGATTGCATCAACGAAGCGAGCAAAATAGCGAATGTGATTTTTGTGAAAATTGTTCAAATTCAGCCGGCTGCGCAAAGGCAACAAAAAAGTTGTTTATCTACTCAAATCACCATGAACTTCAAGATTCAAGTCTCCCCTTTAAAATGAGACCATAATTCTCGATGTAGCATTTTTTGTTGCCGTTTTATTGCACCTTGAATGAAAAGTGTGCCACTTCGCACTGCACTGAAAAACTGATATTGCACGAACTTTCTATTTTCTACATTTTAACGCAGATATGAATTATTCGATCTAGATTATTTTTCGTTTTGAAATTTCAATAAAGTCACTCGTGTTTGTGACTATTCCTTACAAAATTTATTTCTAGTATCTTCATAAATTTTTATTAAAGTATTTCGATATCTTACCAACATACATGATGACTTTATACAAATTTCTTTTCATTCTCTTTGTTATTCATTTTTAATGAAAAACTCCATGAACATTTTCGTTCAAAAGTAGTAGAATAAATTTTAATAAGCAGCTTAAAACTCTCGTTAACTTTGCTTTGGTAGATTGTTTAAGAATGAAAACTACTATAAATTGATCAGACTGAAATGATTTTTTTTAAATTTTGCTATTACTTGGAATGAGAAAAAAAAATAAAAAATCGATCGTTTTTTAACTTTTTTTACCTGAACCTATAATGAAAATTTAAAAAATGTTTTTCGTAGATCTCGGCAACTAATATGCATATTGAAAATTTTATCGAAATCGGTTCACGTCGTTATGAGTTATAACAAATTAAAGATCACAAAAATCGCAGATTTATTACGATTTTATACATATTACAATTTTATTACGGCCAAAAACTGTAAGAAATCTGCAGTTTTTAGAATTCTTCGATGCATGCATATAACTTACTGAGATATAAAAGGCATTTTTTAAATTTTCGTTATAGGCTCAGATAAAAAAAAGTTAAAAAAACAAGGGCTTTTTATTTTTTATTTTCACTCCAAGTAATAGCAAAATTAAAAAGAAAGCTTTTTAGACTTTTAGACTAGTCCCTCTATCATCTAAAAAAAATTTCAAGACATATAGTTCAGTTTTGAAAAAAGTTATTGCATTTTAAAAGGTGTACGAACACTTTCGTGGCCGTCGTACGTGCTGAAAATTTGATTGAAATCGGTTAACTCAGAGTCAAGCTACAGGCGTAGAAGGATTTTAAAAACTGCAGATTTCTCACAGTTTTTGGTCAGAATCGTGATAAAACTGCGATTTTTGCGACTTCTAATTTGCTGTAACCCATAGCAACGTGAACCGATTTCGATAACATTTTCAACACGCATATACGTCACCAATATCTATGGAATTTTCTTTCATTTTCGTTATAGGCTCAGAGAAAAAAAAACATAAAGAACGAGGGTTTTTTATCTTTTTGTTACTCCAAGTAATAGCAGAATTAAAGAAAGAAGCAGTTCAGTAATCGTCTAGTAGGCTAGTTTTTCTATCATCTAAAAAAAATTGAAGTCGTTGAGTTCAGTTTTAAAATAGTTATGGCGTTTTAAAAGGTGTACGAATCCTTTTGTGGGTCACTGTATAGAAAATTCGATCTTCGAAAGTTGAAACATCCCGACCACCGCAACGTATAGCAGTCAAAAATTTGTCAAAATTAACCACCGTAGATCTGCCAATGTTTGAAAGGTTTTTGCTGAACTCTCTAAAACCGAATTACATTCAGAATTACATTCCGAAAGAAATTCTCGCAGGAATATTTCCAAGTGGGCCACGGATGTTTACGCGAATTTCCATGCGACTGTTAATGTTCGTTATCGCAAACGTTATAGTTGGTTTTTTCCTCGCGGGGTCGAGGACACGGTAAATGCGCAGCGATCTCCGCAGTCTATTTATGAGTTGATCATACCGTGAGAGTAATTTACTAAAGTTTTTCAGGTTCTGGGCGCGGAATACGGCGCGGGCAGAGCGACTGTTGTGAAAGAGTGGTTTACAATCAGCCTCTCTCGACTGTATTACGGCCACCACACCCTCAGAGAGAGAGAGAGAGAGAGAGAGAGAGAGAGAGAGAGAGAGAGAGAGAGTGAGAGAGAGGGGGATGGAGAGGGAGAGAGAAGGAGAACTCCCGCAACTTTCATCGCAGATGCGGCGAATTAACCTGAACGCTTCGGATCTGCCCTGGCGAGCTTCAACGCCCACATTGAAACCGGCCTGGACCGTCGACAAACGGAGAATATGGGACGGGAAAAATAGAGGAGACGCGGGTTGAGTTCCTCGAACGAGCCTCTGAGATGTCACCAGAAAAACTGACATCAATAGGCGGCTATAGAGAGCGGGTGGCGATTAAAATTCGCGGTCAAGTTTGCCGAGGAAACCGCCGAGAACTTTGAAATTATCCTGCGAAATGGGAATGAAACAGCCGTGTCCGATTGGCGAATTTTATGTGCCGCTGGTGAGCACGCCGCGATTAAAATTTGCGGTCAAGTTTGCCGAGGAAAGAGGCCCGGAGAATACTGCTGTTTCAAATGATTCTGTAAAATTCGAGTCAATCGCGGCGAGTCTTGATCCTCCGAGCCTCCAGTATTTTTAATTCGCTAATTTGGACGATCTATGGGCAACACGATTCGTTCGAAAAATCAGTAACTATTTCATCTATTGTTGCAGCGAGGTAACTGTTCTATTATGCGAGCGTTTACTTTTTCATTATTCATTTGGGTAATCGAGGTCCTGCTGTAGATGTATTCGACGTAGATCGTCGAATTTTAGTCGACATGGATGCTGGCAAATGATTTAGGGAGCACAAGACGATTCAAAATTCATGGTCAATTTTCCGGCCACGAGAAAACATTGCTTTTCAAAGTTCTGGAATATTTTTATGAAATATATATTTTTGATCATATTTTAGCCCGGCTTAAGCTAGTAAATTTAAGCTAGTAAATAATCTAAGTAAAATACAGAATGATTCAAAATTCATGGACATACTCTTACTTGGTAAAAAATGTAAGATACTTGCTTTTAGAAATTTTTGAGAAATTGTAACGCGATCCCAATAGCGCGTAATTGTGGTTTAAATTGGGCAATGTATCGTTCATGCAATATACAATGTATTTGTGTTTTATAGGTGTTTTGCTTAGAATTTAGTTTTGTTTCAATGTGTTGGACTCTCGATTAGATATGAAATTTAATTAAAATTGTTAAATTTGTACTATCTTTTCTAAATGAGTTTCCTGTATTTAAAAGCGCGAAAACGTGCAACACAAAAGGAGTCTACGAACATTCTACGCTAACGAAGTCATAACTGCACTGCGAATTACATGTATTTTTGACAAGAGAGTTGCTAAGAGAACTAAATGTCTATGTATCCTGCATCAGTATATGATGCACTTAATGCGCGAACAATTTTTATTTAAAAATCCATCGTAACAAAGTATTTGTGTTTAATGCACTTGATACAGTTTCAAGGCTGCTAATTGGCTTCAGGGATACAGAATGATTCAAGATTGCTGATCGACTTTTCAATATAAAAAGAGTACCAGATATTGCATCTCTGTTTTATGCAACCAATAGAAGAATTTTATAAATATCGCAACAATCGTCTAATTAAGATAGAATTTAGATAATATTGGCGTTTATAAAAAGGAATCGTTAGACTGCGGATTTTCATGCAAAATAAAAATTTGTCTACATCGATTACAAGAAATAGAAGCGAAATAAAAGGTTCGTTTTTCTTTTAATAATTCTATTAGATCAAAAATACTACAATGACATTTTGAAATTTCTTTAATTTCTCTAGTACTGTAAATTAGGAACTATCCATTTTTGCTGTAATTGCATAAAATCCGCACTCTAGAAATCGTACTCAATGTTCGCGTGACATCGGCACAAAAACGATAACCGCCATACCTAAAAATTCTGCGGAATAACGAAAAATTTGATCGCATTATGCAATCGAATTTGAAGCTTTTCCCACCAGCGTTTTGCTTGTAGCTTTGTGAGCCTCTCTGCGACACTGACTATGTACAGTCCTTGGCCCACAAACTTCGCACAGAAGGGCGAAACCGATGTAACCTGATTAGGCTTGGAATAATTGTACGCTAATTTTCAATTATCACATTTCCCGGAATCTCCTAACGGCATCGAAACATCATCGAAGTTAATGAAATTTTACCAGCATGCGCAAATACTTTTATAGATCACCGTGGGTGATCATTAACCATGAACATTACCTCGATCGCCGATTATCCTTGTTTAAGAATTCCGGTGACGCGCGATTCAATTGAAAAATTAATCAAATCAAACATTTCACCGAGCTTCGCGCATATGTCACTCTGGCGCCAACAATTTGTTACCTAACTCGATTATCGCCGCGGACGGACAAGAAAACAGCGACTCTTTTAAAAGCAATAACAGTTCCAAAGTGGTTCTTTCGCTAACTTCAAAACGGCTCTTTCGGCAGCGCCGAGAGAGCTTTTCGGCTGGTAACGATATTATTGGAACACCACTTTTACGCGACCGTAAGTAAGCAAAATTACCAACAATTTCAATGAATCTTTCACGAAAAACACGGCGGAAACTTTTCTATATAATAACTAGACCGCGGATTTTTATTGCCGCAGAAATCAGAAACCGCTCGGCGAATTACTTTCTTCCCCGATAAATTGACTAGGTCAGAAAGCGATACAAAATTTGGCGATCTGAAATTGCTACGAAATTTTTCCAGTCCGACCGCAACCAGCCGAACTGCATTCGGAGCTTGCCGCACTATGCTTTGCGGGTAGATCGACGAAAATCGAACTGTCTATAACTCATCGATAGACTGCGGACTTTAATGCAACTATGGCGAAACTGAACGGGTGCAGTGCAAACGCGTGCACGCAGTCAAGTTTGCGATTTATTAAGATTATTTAAACGGAAAGTCACGTTTCGACGCAGCATAAAAATCCGTCCCTTTTAAAATTGACATAGAAACTTTCGACCCCCTCGACGAGTTCCCCGTTCTTTTAAGTCCGAATGAGATTCCGTTCTCCCGTCATCGATATTTAAGCACTCGAGCAGGCGCGGGCATGCGATAAATATGTATTTCCCTTTTCTCCGAAAAGGCAGAAGTGCTTCACGCTGATCCCTTCTCCATCCCTCGTGTCTCTGAGTCCATGTGCCCCGGAGACACCGTTCCCGCAGCGATGTTTCGCGCGCGCGGAACCGCCGTATAGTCAGCCGATTATGGTTGTTTCTCAGTGGCGGCTGAAGGTCCAAGGACGTTCCAAGGCCAACTTCCGCAGAAACTCCGCCGACCGGGAAAAGGGTTCCCGAGGTGGACGAAAGTTCGCGACCAAAGGGAAGCGATGTTCGACGGAAATTGGAGCGGACCGCGGCTCTGTCGGAGAGAGTGAGGAAGAAAGTGGAGAGAGAGAGAGAAGAAAGAGCGCGCCCGACTGACTGAAAGAGCCCGACTGAGACCCGCTCGGTGGCCAAACAGCGACTGACTGAAGTGAACTCTCTGTGTCGCAGTGTGAGGCTACGGGCCGCGTTCGCGGGTCGATCGAACACGTTCTGCGCCTCTCCTCGGCACCGGCGTCAAAGCCACCCCCGACGACGGCCGCAACGCAACGCACCGGTGCAGCCGATATGCACCTGCAACACCTACCCATTTCCCCGCCGAAACGCGGCGCAGCATCATCGCACGCTGCTTCGAAACGCGATCACAGATTATTCTCAGCCGAATCATTTTTATCCTTGTACAGTTAATTCTCTCAAATTGTCCCCCAGCTTGTAAACAAAAATGGACAATTTGAGAACAGGAGATACCATTGTTCCAGCCTCGCGGCTCGTAATTATAGCCACCGATCGTCAACAACTATAAAAACGAGACTCGAATAATCGTATCTCGTATTTATAATACTACTACAGCGCGGTTTGCTTGAATAGCTTCACTTTGTTCTTAAACATATTTTAAATAAATAAATAATCCCTAATTTCCCTTCAACTTGTAGCCAAAAATGGACAATTTGGGAAGAGGAGATACGACTATTCGAGCCTCGCGGCTCAGTTTTATAGTTGTTGATTGTCAGCAATTATAAGAACGAGGCGCGAGGCTCGAATGGAAAATTTGGGGAAATTTACTGTAGTTGCAAATGGTCAGACAGTGTTGTATTATTCTGTTCTTTCATCATGAGATTAACTGACGTGAACATTCAACACGAACAGCATGTTGCAACTCATATTTCTATAAATAGACGATATCTGCCCATCTTGCGAGTGCATGCATATTTAACTGTTCATTCTGTTGACATTTTTCTCAGTGCATCCGTCTGACGATATGCGAGGGATTCCCATTCGTTGTTGATATCGTGACATTAATTCGGTTTCTTCTCGTTACCACTTTATTTAGATTGGCACGGTGTAAATAGATTTCGATTCAGAAGTGAGAGAACGATCAATTTACTTTTATGTTGAATTTCCCCGTTTCGTACGAATTTTATGTTCGAAACATGCGAAATGGATTACTGATAGCTGTCCAGAAATGTGCATTAATAGCAAGTCGGTACACAGTGTCGGAAGACAAACGTTTCCTCGTGTGCAGTCGGGGACAAATATACGTGGACACCCTTTAAAACCTTATAACCTTTTTGAAACCGGACTAAGTGACTTGAATTATCTTTTAGATGGCAGAAGGATTATACAGTGACTACAATACTTTTTTTTCTTAATTTCGCTATTACTTGGAATAAGAAAAAATATAAAAAATTCATGACTTTTAACTGTTTTGTTTAATTCAGAATTAAGCTGCAAGTGTTGGAAGATTTTAAAAAACTGGAGATTCTTGATAGGTATTGGTTGAAAGTATAAAAACTGGGGACAAGACTGGAATTTTCGCGATCTTTAATTATTCATAACTCATAATAACATCAATCGATTTTGATGACGTTATCACGATAGAAAAGTTAAAAATGAGAGTTTTGTATTTTTTCGTCATTAAAAACATTTCAGTTATTGTATAGTAGACTCTATCCTCTATCGTCTAAAAAAAAAATTCAAGTTATTCAGTTTAGTTTCAAAATAATTATACCGTTTTAAAGGTTGTTCACATATATTTGTCCCTGACTGTACTCTGATTAAACAATAAATTATCGACGTTAAGAATACAATAGTCAAATAATCGTATCTCCTCTTCCCAAATTGTCCATTTTTGTGCACAATCTGAGCGCCAATTAGGGAGAATTTACTGCATTCACAAGAATGAAACAAAAATAGGAGAATCTTGTTCGATGCGCTTAATAAATTACTCAAGATCGGAAATGTTATTTACTTTTAATCCTAAAATTGTGATTTAGACTTTTGTGGTTTTGTGTGTCTTTCGATCAACAATTATATTTGGTGGGTATAAATGCAATTATTAAAAAGATTCGGATAATGCTCTCATATATCAAAGCGATGTGAAAGGAAAACATTTTTTCTTGATTTTATATCTTTTATTTATACCGCTTTTGTACCTGGACATTGATAGATATTTATATTACTTAAAGGTATGAACAAAATTGTTAACATTTAATAATAACGGCTTTCGTTGCATTTTTGTACGCTTTATGTGTGGTACACTTTTTATTTTTTATTTTTGTTTTTGGTACATCGCATTGATATAATCGTTGAAACATACGCTAACTGTTCATTTAATTTCTCCTTGAATTTTTCTTTTTTTGACAGAAATCCCCTTATGATAACGGTTTCGGTTCTTGAAACAGTTACGATGTAGACTGCAGATTTTGTGCATTTATGGCAAAATTAGGTAGATCCAATCTAAGATACTAAAAAGATTAAAAGAATTTGAAAATGTCAATTTTAATCTATTAAAAGCATTAAACAGAGAATGAACTTGCTATTTAGTTTCTATTTCTTGCGATTGATGCAGATAATTTTAATGTTGCATAAAAATCCGCAGTTTAGTTGTAAGGTACATTATGAGATATACAGTCTTCAAAAAGGACCATTCAATATTTATATGGTATATAGGATACATTGTACTGAGTAAAAAAGCTTTAGTAAACATCAAGGTCAACCGTTTCTGAGATGTAAACATTTCTGTTTGCTAGTATCATGACACGCTTTGCATCTTCTTGTTACAAAGCCGCGAACTTTCTCGAAAATTTCACATTTCTGTTGAATTGATTGACAAGCATGGTGGATTCGGTTACCTGATTCTTCTAAATCATTTATCGGCGAGGAATACGCTAGGCTTTTCAAATATCCCCATAAGTAAGTCAATCATAATACTAGCAAACAAAAATGTTTATATCTCAGAAACGGTTGACCTTTCGACCTATGTTTACTGAAGCTTTTTTATTCAGTACAATGTACACTAGGCTTTTCAAATATCCCCATAAATAAGTCAATCATAATACTAGCAAACAAAAATGTTTATATCTCAGAAACGGTTGACCTTTCGACCTATGTTTACTAAAGCTTTTTTATTCAGTACAATGTACACTAGGCTTTTCAAATATCCCCATAAGTAAGTCAATCATAATACTAGCAAACAAAAATGTTTATATCTCAAAAACGGTTGACCTTTCGACCTATGTTTACTGAAGCTTTTTTATTCAGTACAATGTATCCTATATACCATATAAATATAGAATCAATTTTCCTAATTTAAAATACCATCGCTTTGAGGATTTTGACGCAGTCCTGAATGAATGAATTTTAAAACTGTGGAATAAATAATATGGTATTCAGATTCAACATTATCTTCAACCGATTGAAATTGTGAAGGGGCGTTTTTATTAATGAAAAATCAATTCGAAAATTCGATTTACTCGATCGGAGCTGGAATTCGTGGGAATGTCGGATAAAAGAGGGAGTTCACGCCGTGTTTCGAGTCGAAGATGCCCGCAGCGGAATCGCATTCGACTAATCAGCGGTCGAACTAATAATTCAATATCTCCAAACGTCACCCATTCATTCGGATATTCGGCAACTGTATGAAATATTGAGCAAGATGATTGGAAACACGACGGGTTTCGACATTACAGATTGCTCTTTGATCCGTCGTTATCGAACAGTGTTCGATCAAGGTTATGTCAAGCGGAGAATCTCCGCATTGGACTGCAGTCTTCGTTTATGACATGTAAAATGTAAAGCACGACAGAATCTAACACGTTTCTAAGCAATTCATCGCGCCCCCTTTTTTCCAGTTAAAACATTGCGAAGTTCGTATAATTTCACGGCTGTCAACGAAGTACAAATTGCACATAAAAATGGACAATTTGGGAAGAGATACGATTATTCGAGGCTTGCGACTTGTTTTTATATTTACCGACTGTCAACAACCATAAAAACGAGCCGCAAGGCTCGAATAATCGTATCTCCCCTTCTTAAATTGTCTATTTATGTTTACAAGCTGAAGAAAAATTGGAGAGAATTTACTGTGCTGACAGATCATTGTCATCTTACAAAAATGATTGAAACAGAAAACATCTTTCTAATGAATTCCTATTCTTTTTTCAACTCATGCAGACACTTCCGACTTTGAATAAGGGTTCGGAATCGACAAATGGCGTTATTAGAACAGGGCAGACCTGCTTGATTATAAATGGCTGAAACCCACTAATATTTCTAACATTAAAGCGTTCACAGTCTCGTGTACCGTGTTAGGATAATAACTGTACTGTGGATTGTAGGTATTTACAGTGACGCACAAAAGTGTTCGTACACCTTTTAAAACGCAACAACCTTTTTAAAACCAGACTAAGTGACCTGAATTTTTTTAGATGATAGCGGAACTAGTCTACTAGACTATGATCGAAATGCTTTTTCTAAATTTTGCTATTACGTGGAATGACAAAAAGAAATAAAATACTCTCGTTTTCTAACTTTTTTATCTGAGCCTATGGCGGAAATTTAAAAAATGCCTTCCGTAGAACACGGTTGCTTATATGCATGCTGATAAAAAAGTTAAGAAACGAGGGCGTTTAATTTTCTCTTTTAATTCCAAGTAATAGCTAAATTTAAAAAATAAGCTTTTTTTCTAGCCATCGTCTAGTAAACCAGTCAAAAATTCAAGTCATTTTGTTCAGTTCGAAAAAAGTTATTATGTTTTAGAAGGTGTATGAACATTTTTGTGGACCGCTGTGTACCTATAAGAAAAACGGGTAGATACAATTTGAAACAGTGGCAAAATTTAAATAATCGAAAAATACCATCTTCATTTCAATTAAATTTCCCTGATTGTCGCTCAGCTTGGTAACAGAAATGGACAATTTGGGAAGAGGATTCATTCGAATCTTGCAGCACGTTTTTATAAATTGTTAACAATCGGCAACTATAAAAACGAGCCGCGTGGTTCGAATAATTGTATCTCGGAAGACCGAAATCGTCCATTTTTGTGTACAATCTGAGCGTCAATTAGGGAGAATTTACTGCATTCACAATAATGAAACGAAAATAGAGAAACTTATCCGATGCGCTTAATAAGTAACACAAGATTTGGAAATGTTATTTACTTTTAGTCCGAAAGTTGCGATTTGGACTTTTGTAATCGTATCTCCTTTTCCGAAATTGTCCATTTTTGTTTCCGAGCTGAGCGTCAATCAGGAAGAATTTACTGCCTTTCTTCTAGATACGTTAGTTTCTCTATAGACTTTAACGAGACATGTAAAACTTTCAATTAATTGTCAGAAACTGGACATTCGAGTAGTAATATTCACGCGCGTCCGAGTGTTAAAGAAAGACAGAAATCCCTAAGTGATTGCTGTTCCTCGCAACAAATCCAGAACATTTTTGCTATGTACAATTTCGCCGGTAATATTAATACTAAATTTACGGAACCCGTCAAAATAACGGGTCACTAATTCTTTAATTTACGATCATTCATATCGTAAAGATACATTTACAAATAATATCCAATTTATATGTTGCTTACGGCAATAATACGATAATAACACTTGTTAAAAATAAGAATAAATGTCTTATTGTTAGTTTTATAAACTAATATAAAACAGCTGTTTTTTAGTGTTAAATAAGAGACATATTTGTCGAATGTGTCCGGCGGTCAAGAATCGGGAAAGTGAACGATTAAACCGCGGTAAGCTGAAGTGTCTCGACCGTGAATACGTTGATTTCGTATCGCCAGTTGCGGCACGACTGTTTTGCGGCAGTTGAAAAGTGGTGAAAAACTGAAATACCTGGTTTTCGCAGAAGAATAGAAGTTACGTATGGCGGCCAGGCGGACGAAATAGTGTTTCGGTTCTGTTCAGCTGCTTATTCAAAAAGCTAACGCATTCTTTTTGTTCTCCGTCCAGCTGACTGCTCGAGATGCACGGATCCATCGTCCTTGGTTCTTTGAAACCCCTTGTCGAAGCAACTAGCCCCCGGATACTCTTCACCGTCGGACTTTACGGACGCCGAGCTACCCTCGGGCTCCTAAGGGCAAACCTGCGAGTCTGCGACAGACGACTGATTTCAAAAAAGCTCTGTTATCGAGACATAAAACACCAGTATTGCACGGTCTATCCTATCTTATAATTTCATCGTCCTATTTCATCTATTGCGAATCCTCTTGAGAAATCAAAATTGTCCACGCCAAGACAGAATAGCCGTAAGTCTCGACTCTATAAGAAAATATAAATCTTCATTTAGTTTATTAGTTAATTATTGGGTGCAAAAGAATAGATTTTCGAACGAAAATAAATGATAGAATTATCGGGTCGTCAAGGATGAAATTTGTAGATTCAAGCTCAAAAAATTCTTAATGCTGTAAAATACCGCAGAAAATGATTGTCGAACGATATCACGTTCACTTCAAACTTTACTCAAACATTTCTAAACACCTGGAATATAAAACAAAAATATAATGTTATACACGGGAGAGTCTAGAGAATTTTTCAGTATATCAAGAATCTCCGTAACTGTTCCTGTTAAATCGCAAAAAATTCTCGTGGACAAGTGATCGTCAGACAATGTCACGTTAACATGAAAATTTTTACTCAGACATTTTTAAATATCTCTACGCTGCAAAAAAAATACTATTATACTCGGGAGAGTCTACAGAATTTTTCAGTACATCAGGAATCTCCATAATTATCTCTGTTAAATCACAAATAATTCCCAAAGCCGCAACATCTGTTTCTTATTATTAAATTCCTTCGATTTATTAACAATGAACATAGTACTAAATCTCGTAAAAATTTCAGAAATATCATAGTTAATGATCGCGAATGTCTCGTTTCGCGGAGATTCGAATGACTTTGATCATCCTCCACCATTCCCCTTTTGATAAATAAGTTGAAAGATTATCATAGCGTTTGGTATTTCGCGATTTTCTTCTGTTCCATGGGTTTCGTTTATCATTAATGAATGGTGGACGAAGACTATTCTACCAGAAAAACCCATCGAAACGTATCTACTTGTCTACATTGACTTAGTAACGCAATGAACTAAATCCTACTGTCCCCGCACCATAAATTATTAAATTAATCGCCATCCTGCTTTACTGGCCGAGTGTGAACCAGCCTTTACGTTGGAGACCGAATCGTCATAGCAACGGATCGCTCGCCTTTGGTTTCAAACAAATAGCACACCCCTAGCACAGCAGTTGTTTTAGTTATTTCACGCCGAGCATCATGTCGAAGGAACTGAGCATGGACACTGCCAAGAACAGCATCAATCATACTTTACACGCAAAGGTAAAATCAATGGTGCCTGGGTCCCCACGTGGTCGACGTTGCGCGTCTCTTGCGAATTAATTTTCATACACACGAATCTCTCTGAAATCTCGCCAATAAATGGTTCGATTGTACGCACATTGAACAATTTCGAAGCATTTTTTCATCACATAATGTAAATGTTTGACCGGCCTGTGGAAACCTTTGTTGCGGCAATACGATTTGTTTGATCTGATTTCTTGTAGTTTTGGTCCTCGAGGGGATCGGAACAAAATTATGAACAGCTCATTACAGTTGCTAATTTCACCCCCGAGTGATACTTTAGACAAATGTTGAAACCCGTGGAACAATTCAACAGTTCGAAAAAGAAACGAATCAATTCAATATCAAAGTTAACGGTGTGATAATTCTGAATCAGGAGGGAACGCGTGCGAGACTACGACGTCAACATCTGCTTTATCTGATAGCTGATTATTTAGAAAATCGGGGGTGAGCTTTTATTTGCAAACGTTTACAAACAGAACATAGTTCATGAGTGTAAAAAAGATAGGTTTCGTACGGATCGGGTAAAATGAAAACAAAATGTCACGTTTGCAGGTTCATAAGATCAGCTGCTACCATTACAACGGAGGCTCAGTTATCCAACAACGTGCACGTTTGTGACAACATCAATCTCGAGATGATCCTAATCGATTACGAGAATTAATATGACATGAGGTACAACAAGTTGCCTGTTTTGTGCAAGAACGCCGAGGCGGCTACTGCCGGGAATACAATGTAAGCGAATGTTCATTACAAAACTGCTATGCATTTACGCTTTTATCGTTCTCTTTGGCGCCATTCCCGCCATTTTGATTTACGCTTGGATCCGAAGAACCATTTTACATTCGTAACTTCAAATTTTAAACGAATACGTTAAACATTAACCCTCGGACGTCCGACCTTTCGGCAGGCGGCGTCCGGCCGACCCTGGGTATTTTTGGACCTATACTAATATATACACAGTGTGTAGAGTATACAGGGTGTCCCAAAATTATCGTATTTCCGAGAAATGAGGGGTTCCTGGGGTCATTTGAAGCAACTTTTTCCTTAGCGAAAACGCGATTCGCGACTTTGTTTACGAGTTATTAACACGTTCCGCGTGCCGAGCTTTTTTTACTCGAATCTTCACACTTTGATATTTTACTAAAACTTGATGTATTACGTGCAATTATTAATTCTCGTACACATAACAACGTAACAAAAACTTATCAACGCCCATTCTTGCGGTGGAAATTGATTCTTCGGTTCTAAATTTCTTGTAAACAATTTGTTCAGTTCACTAAGTAAACATGCAAGCGTGTACCATCGATGGTACACGTGGCACGGAACGTGTTAACCCTTTCGGTACGAGCGCGTTGTCCGCCGTGGCACTCCCACTGTACGGGGTGCCACGCCGAAAATGCGCACATAACGCAGGGTCAGTCCGCTTTTGTACGAAGATTTTCTTAACACTTTATCGACCGCTAGCCTATTTATCGGCTTTTCGATTGCCAATGCTTATCGACCGATAGCCTATTAATCGACTTTTAGCTATCGACGGTTTTCGCTTCTTTACTGTTTTGTTAGTAGCTGACCTCCTGTATGCTGACCTCCCCATATCCTTATGAATTATAATTATAATAATAATTATTATTTATTATTATTTTTAAAGGAATAAGCACAACACAATGAATAGCGAAAATTTAGCCGGTACTGGGAGCAAATGCGCGCGCGACTAAGCCAGTCCTTACTGAGTGGCAGCCTCAACCACGACCGGACGATAAAGTGTTAAGCGTTAAGTAATGACTGTGCTTAATCCGTTTCTAAATCTTTCTTTAAATGTTTCCTGTAAACATTCTGTAAAGGGCCCACAGAAATGTGGCTTGCATGGATGCCAGATGTATTCGGCACTCGTCCATAGTGGTCATCAGATGGATGCCGGATATATCCGGCGCTCGGCCACACACGTGACTAGATGGATGCCGGATATATCCGGCGCTCGGACCGAAAGGGTTAAGGAAAAACAGTGACCAATGAGTGGCAAGGGTGCGTAGTTCGCGAGCCAGCAACACGTGGCTTTGGCAGAAGGTTGCGACGGATCCGGGCGGGGTTCGAAATATTGAACAAGTCACGAAGCGTGAATTTTCCGGATCTTCTTTACTACGTAACAGTGGTATTTTTAAGAAAAACGCTGTTCACCTTTGCTTTTAGAACGACTGAGGAATATTTACTAATTTTTCGGAGCCGAAATAGTAAGTAGTATAACCGTGACAGTCGTTTTAATTATTCATTGAGCCGATACAATGAAGATTAACAATAAGAAATCCCGTCAAAACCACGCAAAAAATATTTTTGTTTCAATAATTCCGTGTCCAAACAGAATTCAACGAACGATTTCCGAAGCTAATTCAATAATAAATCGCGTCAAAGAACATAAGGGATATGTTTATTTAAGGATTGTGAAGGATATGATTTATTGTAAACTTACCGATTTCGATGAAGATGCATTTGCTGGTTGGAAATGTCAGTCACAGTTCACGATGTCGGTGCACTGACCTCGCACAATGTTCAGTAGATTCCAGGTCAATGGCTTTACCGAGGAAGGGATGCGATCGCAGGGGCCTCAGGTAAACACGGAGTTCACTTTTACAACATTGTCACAAAGCACTGACCACTTAATTAATCCTCGACAAGGAGTTCTCTTTCATATCACTGTCATAAAACATTGGCCACTCAATTAATTCTCGACAATCGGGAAAGATGTGCGGATGTCCTTTGGATTTGTTGGGATTATGGAATGAAAATGAATATGATTCTAATTCTTTGCTTAAAAGGACTTTATTTTATTCCTTTATTGAGAGAAGGTATATGGGCGAAAACGATCGAGCGACCAAACTCTACTGAGAGTCCGGCAAGAAAAAACGCTTCTTTTATACCCTTTTTGGGCTCGTCTTGTCCACCAATCAGAGACGTTTTATTTGTCGCGTTTCACATTGTATACGTGACGCTGGGACCCCCAAACAGTCAGGGCACGATGTATATCTAATGGTACCGGTGATGATGTATCGCGGTATCTACTATATACAGTTTACATCACCGTCGTTGCCCGCTGACGGAACCGGCGAAAATGTAAACCGATATCGTAGTATCTTAGTCCCCCCCGTGTCCGCTACCTTGTCGTGGTGGGGGGGCTTCGTGCCCTAATGATCCTCAAGGCTGTGCCGGTGGGGATTTTATTCCCTGGCAGGTTCTACCTAGCCGGAGTGGCTTGAGGTGAGGGGCCAACTAAAGTCGGACACATACCGTAAACCTGTGGTCATGTTTTACAGGAACGGGGGTCTTGCCTTAACCGGCCGGACCGCGAGGATGACAACCTCTCTAAAAAAATCCCTAGCCCCAAGCAGTGTTGCGCGGTGAAGAGGGCGTAGCTTGAGTAAGCGCCAGCTATGGTTGGTGGGTGCACCAATCGTTAGCGGACAACCCCGAGGTACCTGGCGACCCCCCGGGCGTATTAGCCTTCCCCGGGTATGGCGGCTCTACCCGGGGTGACCTCCTTTCCGACCACACTCGTGGGATGAACTATGGATTCTTCTTTTACAAAAACAACCGGGGAGGGGGGCAACGAGCGAGAGGGAGAGGCGTGCGAGCCAATCGTGCGCCTAGAACGATATGTAGAGCCGGTGTCGCGGAGGCATTCTGCCACACGCGGCGCAAAGAGGCCTGCGGAGGGCCTTGGCGACTGCGACGGGGGGGAGGAGTCGGACTTCTCCGTCTCCTCCCACCACTCGTCGCAGAGCGTCCCGGGCACCTCCACGAGGAAACGGGGCCGGCCACCGACGACCGGGCAATACGTTGGCCTCCAAGAGGCCAAACGCAGACAGGCTGAGGCTGACAGAAGCCTCATAGCGGACATTTTCGACCCGGTTGCCCCGGGGCCGAGGCCTGCGAGAACAAGCGACCCGCTTCCTGATGAAGTAGAGGTCGCTGCTGACTTCCGGGGCCGCCCGACGCGGGACGTTGCGGCGGCAGTTATGGAGTGCCTGGGCGATGTGGCCAGAATCTCCAATGCTGCGACGGGCCTGAAGGCCAGTGCGGTGCGGTCCCTCCGGACGGCGGCCCTGAGCAGCCGGGTGGGCGTTGCGGAGCTGGCAGTTCGGTCGGCTCCCAGCGCCACCCGGCTGTTGGAAGCCGAGAATGCCCAATTAAGGGAACAGTTGGCGGAGTTGCGGGCTGAAGTCGCCCGACTCCGTCAAGCGGTGGAGACGGGGCCGGCTGTTGCCGGGATGGCTCCGCCGCTGCCCCCTGGTGGGGGCAAGGGGTTGCTGCCGGTTATCGGCGCTCGGGGGCCCCAGTCCCCTGGGCGAGGAGGGTCCTCGCCCCCACCCGCGGCTGTGCCAGCCGACTTGCTGGCACAGATCGGCTCCCTTATCGATGCCAAATTGGCATCGTTCAGAAGGGAGCTGGTCCCGCGGGTGCGAGACCCACGATCGGCGGCACCCGTGCCGTCCGCCCCCTCCCTGCCGATGGACAGGAGGGGGGGAAAGAAAAAGGGTGGCAGTGGGGGAGGGACTGTGGTCGCTAAGGCGACACAATTGCAGCCCGCCCCCACTGTTGCGTCGCCCTCCACCGCACCTCCAACTGAGGTGTGGTCAAAGGTAGTTGGCCGGAAGGCCAAAAGGGCGGCTGCCGCAGATAAACCTGCGGCAGCTGCCAAGGCTGCTTTGACCCTGAAGGCGGCGAGGCGGGTGGCACCGGCTGCTCCCAAAAGGGCTCCCCTGCCGCCGCGTCCGCCCCGCACGGCTGCCGTTACTCTAACGGTACCGGCCGGCGGGGCGATGAGTTACGCCGAGGCGATGGCCACTGCCAGGTCCAAAACAGACCTGGCAGAACTTGGCATCGCCTCGCTGAAGCCCAGGAGAGTGGTGACGGGGGCAATAATTTTAGAGGTCCCCGGAGCTGATGGAGCAGCCAAGGCCACTGCCCTGGCCTCTAAGATGGCTGACGCGCTGGCAGGGACCGGCGTGAAGGTCGCGCGCCCAATCAAAAAGGCCGACCTTAGGGTGCGCGGCCTGGTCGACTCGACCACGCCGGTGGAGGTCGCCGCAGCTGTCGCCCGTGTGGGAGGGTGCGACCGGGGGGATGTGAAGACCGGCGAAATCCGGTCTTCCCCCTCTGGTTTGGGCACCCTCTGGGTCCAGTGCCCTGCTGCGGCCGCACGCAAAGTTGCAGTCGCCGGCAAACTGACAGTGGGCTGGACCCAGGCGACGGTGGAGGCCCTCAGCGCCCGGCCCTTGCAGTGCTACCGCTGCTTTGGCTTAGGCCACACGAGGCAGCGGTGCACTGCGGCCGAGAATCGGTCCGGCTGCTGTTTCGGGTGCGGCAGTCAGGACCATAAGGTGGCTGGCTGCACTGAACAGCCAAAGTGCCCGCTTTGCGCGGGTGCTGGCAAGCCGGCCGGCCACCGCCTCGGCAGCCGGGCGTGCCCTGCCAGCGCGAGACGCGGCAGAGGAAGCAGGGGGAGGAGAACCACGACGGCCAAGGCGGCAGCCGCCGTGGCAGCTCCTAATAAAAAGGATTTGGCACCCAAGGATGCCACCGTCGCGCCCGTGGGGGCGGTTGGGGCTGATAAAACCCCAGACGCCACCGCTCCCGCGGCGGCGATGGAGATAGAGGCACCGGAGTAATGGGGCCTACTGGCCCTATTATTCAGGCCAACCTGAACCGCTCGGTCAGGGCACAAGACCTTTTTGTGCAATTCCTGGCCGAGCGGGGTGCCGGGTTGGCCGTAGCGGCGGAGCCGTACCGGGTCCCCGACCATCCACATTGGATGGGGGACTTGGACGGCTCCGCCACTATAATATGGGCAGGCCGGCCGGGGTCCCCGGCGTGCTCCGTTATCGAACGCGGCCGGGGATACCTGGCCGTTGACTGGGGCGGCACCGTGGTTGTGGCGATCTACGCACCTCCGAGGTGGTCCCTCGAGGAGTTTGAACAGTACCTGGACGTGGTGGGGAGATGCGTCTCTCGCTGCCAGCCACGTCCGGTGCTGGTCCTGGGGGACTTCAACGCCAAGTCTTCAGCTTGGGGTTCCCCCACGATGGACCCGAGGGGCCGGGAGGTGCTTGATTGGGCGGCGGGACTCGGGCTCTGTCTCCTAAACACGGGCTCGGTCCATACGTGCGTGCGGTATAACGGGGGGTCCATCGTTGACCTGTCATGGGCAACGCCCCCGGCCGTGCGCCGTATTACGGGGTGGAGGGTGGCGGAGGAGGTCGAAGCGCTGTCCGACCACAGATACATTGTTCTCGGCCTCTCCGCCGCCCCATCGACGCCCCGACGTCGCCCCGCTGATGAGGGATCGCCTCAGCCGCGGTGGGCGCTGAAGCGCCTCGACCGGGATGCTCTGATGGCGGCAGCCCACGTCGTGGCCTGGCCGGCAACACCGGCCGGGCCAGTCGACGGGACAAGGGAGGCCCATTGGTTCCGGGGCGCAATGACGTCGATTTGCGACGTCGCCATGCCCCGGGCCAGGGCCTTCCCAAGGAAGGCGGTGTACTGGTGGTCGCGCGCGATAGCGGATTTACGCACAGAGTGCGTCCGCGCGCGACGCCAGTGCGCCCGCGCCCGTCGACGACGACGTTCCGACGTGGAGCTGGCTATCCAGCTGTATGGGCGATACAGGGAGAAGGTGGTCGCCCTGCAGCTGGCCATCAGGCAGGCGAAGAGCCAGGCCTGGCGCGACTTTCTCGGGTCTCTGAACCGAGATCCGTGGGGGCGCCCATACAAAATGGCGATGGGACGTTTACGTCCCTGGGCGCCCCCTCTGACGGAAAGCCTGGATCCGGGAATGCTCGGACGGGTCGTGGACGCGCTATTCCCCGTCAGCGGGGAGGCGTCCCGACCCGTCCCTCAGCTAGAGGGACATGAGTGGTCCCCGGATCTGGAGGTCGCGCCGGAGGAAATGGCCGGGGTAGTCAAATGGCTTCGGGGCAAGAATACTGCCCCGGGGCCGGACGGTATCCCCGGCCGGGTCTGGTTGCTTGCCATGAGCGTCCTGGGCGGGAGGCTCAGAAGCCTCTTCTCCGGGCTCCTGAGGTCCGGGGTGTTCCCGGACCTCTGGAGGAGAAGTCGGATGGTCCTCTTAAGGAAGGATGGGAGGCCTGCGGATTCTCCCTCCGCGTACCGGCCCATTTGCCTCCTGGACGAGGTGGGCAAGATCTTTGAGAAGATCATTGCTGCCCGCCTCGCCAGGCACCTGTCCCGCGTCGGCCCCGATCTGGCGGACTGCCAGTTCGGCTTCCGGGAGGGGCGATCGACGGTCGACGCAATCGACCGTCTAAAGTCCCTCTCGGACAATGCCGTGGCACGGGGCGGGGTGTGCTTGGCGGTGTCGATCGACATCGTCAATGCGTTTAACACCCTGCCCTGGTCCGCCATTAGGGAGGCCCTGGTTGAACACCAGGTGCCTCCCTATCTGAGGCGGGTGATCGGGGCCTACCTGCGGGACAGGTGGGTGGAATACCCGAGCCGGTACGGGACGATACGGAGGGAAGTGGACTGCGGGGTCCCACAGGGGTCCGTGTTAGGACCACTCCTGTGGGACCTGGGATATAACGCAGTCCTGGAGAAGGCCTCCCTGCCCGACGGTGCCACCCTTGTCTGCTATGCGGACGACACGTTGGTGGTCGCCGTCGGGGACACCTTCGAGAGGACCATCCGACGAGCGGAGGTTGCGGTAGCAGCCGTCGTCGCGAAGATCCACGATCTGGGGCTGAAGATGGCCCCGGAGAAGGCCGAGGCCGTCTGATTTGGACGGCCTCGGTCGCGGCCACCGGCCGGATCGTGGATCTGGGTTGGAGGAGCCTGCGTCGAGGTGAAGTCCGAGATCAAGTATCTCGGACTGATCCTCGACAGCCACTGGAGATTCGGGGCGCATTTCGGCCGCCTCGTCCCCCGGGTTGAGAGGGCGGCGGCCTCGCTCGGCCGTCTGTTGCCCAATCTCGGGGGACCGGATAATATGGTGCGTCGCCTATACCTAGGCGTGGTGCGGTCCATGGCCTTGTACGGCGCCCCGATCTGGGCGCCGTCCGCGAGGGCAAGCCGGCGCATCACTTTGTTGTTGCGCCGGCTTCAGAGGCAAATGGCCCTTCGCCTCATACGGGGTTACCGCACCACGTCTACCGTGGCGGCGCTTGCTCTGGCGGGAGAAATTCCCTTCGAGCTGCAGGCGGCGATACGCGCCTATGTTTATAGGCGCATATGCATCGCTGGCCGGGCTCGGGGGGACCCGCCGGAGCAGGAGGCGGTCCAGTGCTTCGAGCTCCAGGCTCGGGGACTTGCGCTCGCCAGATGGCATGCGGAGCTTTGTTCCCATGCCGGCGAGCGCGTCCCTGGGGCTCTCCTGCCGCACTTCACCTCGTGGCGGGAGAGGCGGTTTGGCAGGCTCACCTACCGTGCGACGCAGGTGTTCACCGGGCATGGCTGCTTCGGTGTCTACCTGTGTCGCATCGGTCGGGAAGCGACGACGGTGTGCCACCACTGTGGCGCGGAGGAGGACTCGGCGCAGCATACACTGGAGGTATGCCCCGCCTTTTCAGTGCTGCGCCGAGTCCTAAGACGGGAAGTTGGTCGCGACCTCGCTCTCTCCAGCTTAGTTGGGGCCATGCTGGAGAGCCCGAGAAAATGGGTGGCAGCCATCGCCTTCTGCGAAGAGGTGATGCTGCAGAAGGAGGCTGCCGAGCGGGGGGTGCGGCGTGTGCGCCCACGCCTAGAGCCCCCCTCCCCGAGCAGATGAGAATAGGCGGGCGGCGGGTGTACCAGATTACTGGTTTAATTGCCCGCCGCCCGCCACCCCCCCCCCCCCAACTGAAGCTGTCCTCCCCATAGTGGGAGTGACGAGGCGGTGTGGGGTGCGGTCCCCCCACCGCCGAAGCAAGTTGATTCATGGGGGGAGTATAAATCTCCCCCCCGGGACGCGGCCGGCCACCGCCATTCCATCCTGGTGGCCGGCCAGGCGAGGGGGAGCCGCGGTTGTGTTCTTTGAGAGTTCCCGTGGCTCCCCCGCTACTCGCCAGCGCCCTAGGCCGCCGTGGGGGTTTTAGCGGGTCGAACCCCGCACTACACCCGCCCCGCCCTTCGGGCGGGACGGGGGTGTCTGACCAGCAGATTTCCCCCACGTTAAACAAAAAAAAAAAAAAAAAAAAAAAGAAAAAAATAGTATCTTAGTACTAAATAAACTATAGATGAATTTTTGTCCGAGGCTAAAATTTCAACACTAACCAATTCAATTTGATGTAGGATAAATGAATAAATATATTTAAAAGTATGAAAGAATAATGTCCGTAAAAAAGAAAAGAAAAAACAAAGATTCCAATACAAAATGTAACAACTAACAATGCCAAAGTTAGGATTTTCTTCCAACATAAACTCATCAATTCATTATTAATAACTATTATGATACATAACAGAAATATTAAATTAACTCTTTTACTTTCGAGATAATTAAAAACACTAACTTTATTTTAATTAACCCTGATACAAAAAGTACGAAAAAATCACTTTTACTTATACTAATATTACTTTCTTCTTCTACAACACACGCACACACATTTTAAAATCATTAAATTTATTCGTAAATAAATACTATAACTTATAATCATGTAATTCCCTTTCTCAAATGTATTAAATTAAGAAATCAATAATATTTATAATTTGTGCAAATAATATAATTTTCCTCATTCAGAATCCTTTCAATGTAAATGAAACACTTATTGTTAAACTAAAATTTTAATGAAAACATTGTCCCATACTTTTACACCGTTACGACTTAGTCCATTTATAATGAAAGCGACGTGCGATTTGTACGGTTCGCATAAATTTATTCAACCCAGATAATTATTAAAATTTACCATCGAGATAACTGCAGCCCCTAAAAATTCTTAAAATTAACGAACAACAGCAGTCGAACCGTTGGTGCTGGAGCACTGAATTTTTACCATTATTTAATTTAAATTTCTTATTCAAACTTTCATGTAATATTAAAAATTAATCTCTACTTGTCACTCGTATGAAAACTATCTAAATTTTTAGATGAATTCATAAATTGTATGTATGAAAAATATTTTGTAGCCAATTTTTTAGCCGCAATTAGAATAATATATATATATATTCTCACTCCAACAAAGAAAATTGATTCATATAATTAACAGTTCAATATAATTCAATCAAATAAACCTAAATAAAATAAATTATATTATTACAATCATAGTACTAATTAACTATAACCCAATTATTTATTTCTAAGAAAATTACCCCGTAACTGTATATTAGAAATCAAATTCAATTATTCAATTAGATAATTTCATATCTCTCGAACCGAGAAATCAAAATAAAAATTATATTCAACTCTATTATAAATTAATCCCACATATAAGTCTAAGTTCTAATATATAATATTATATTTTTTAAATAATAGATACGTACAATAAATTTTGATTGAGCTTAGATTTGTGCTACATCATTACTGAACTCCAATGGCGCATTAATATTATTTGACTTCGTGATAGTCAGAGATAACCACAGCTTGCAACCGGGTTGAAATTTTGCGCAGCTAGGTTTTTGTTGACCGGTGGGCCGTATTGCTATGCAACAAATCGTTGCTACTTGTATTGTCATCGTTATCATTTGCAAGTGTTCAATTAAAATGGAAAGATTGAACGGCTTACTCCAGGTTATGATTCGAAATGGTTGCAACGGCACAGTGACTCTCTCTGGCTCGCATTATTTAATTAATAATATCAATTTATTTAGATCGAACGGTATAGTACTCATTGAAAAACCTGTAAGGACAATTTTGACCATCTTGAGTCGGCTACGTTCTTTGCAGAAGATTGAAGAGAAAACGTTTGTTGCAAACAAATGCAGAATACGTATTGAAATAATATCTGCAGTGGGCCCTCACCGTGGGAGGGAATGAATTGTCGGACGCGGAAATTGTAACCTTCCCATCTGCGTGCCGTACGCGGCCGGGTCTCAAGGACCGGTCGTAAAAGCAACGAGTTCCAGATCCTCGGCCTTCTAATTTCTTTCTTTAGGGACACACGAATGCAATCAGCTTTCTTTACGACAATAATCCTAAAATTTCCTTTCGACCCCATCTGTTCGTCAAACAATACGAACATACGTCCATACAACCGGGAAAGCATTTGTACGTGACGAAGATCCCAAGAAAAAGGAAGGTGTTTCGGCCGAATCGCGGACCGCGGGTCAACGCACGCTCGACTTTCGATGTACGCCGTCTCGCCGTTTTTTGTCGAATAAACGGCGAGGCGGCAAGACAATAACACGATCGACGTGCGTTGGCCCGACCGTCAAACGCTCGCCTCGGCCTAATGTATACATGCAGCGTTTTTGCCTTAGGAGGCAATGACCGGCTTTCGACACCTGACGATGCGTCACCTTGAGCATCGGCCAGGTGTCTATATATACTGCCGCAAATGTGATAACGGCGAGATTCTCCAAGTATCGTTATCGCTTACAGACAAGTTTAATTTAGCGCCCCTTGCGCCTATACGAAGCCGTGCTTCAATTGTTATACTTCTGTCGTAGCCGTGCTACACTGCATACGCCGAACGGAGCCGTGCTCCAAAAGCTTGTAAATCAAAGGACTGTGGAGTCTAAATCAAATAAATCGCGTGTCGTCTCCTCCCGAATTCCGGCGCTTTAATTTTGTGCCGTGCGCAACATTTCTGGTCCTTCGAGCCGGATCGCGGAGACGACACAGGAGAGATAAAACATCTCCATCAACAGCGTCGATCACGCAGTCGATCGACGCGTACGAGTCCCTATAACACTGCTGGTCAACATGGAGCCACTCATCAAGGAGCAAGAGCTCACCATCGGGGGCCTTTGCCGGATCCTGCCCAATTTCAAGCGCCTGGGAAAGGCGAAATTCACCGAAGCCGCCGCCGAAGAACGCCTTCGCCGCCTGCGGACCGAGTGGGACGCGTGCCTACGCCTCCACCTCCAGTTGGAGCTGAAGGCCACTGCCGAAGAACGGGAAACCCGCGACTACTTCAAACAGGGGTACTTCGAGCGGGCCGAAGCAGAGTACGAACAGGCAAGTGATTTCTTCGTGGAACTGATCGCTTCATTTAGGAGCGGAGCGTCTGCGCTGGCTGACGCGAGCCAGACCAGGGAGCCCGACTCCTGTAGCGCGCCCGTGGCGCAGCTACCGCGACTCCCATTGCCGAGGTTCGCCGGCTGCTACACGGAGTGGCCGAGCTTCTCGGACCAGTTTGAGTCGCTGGTCGTGAAGAACCGGACTCTTCACGACGTCCAGCGACTACAGTACCTCAAGGGTGCTTTAGAGGGAGAAGCAGCGTCCGAGATTGCTCACTACTCCGTGACAGCGGCGAACTTCGGCATCGCGTGGGCGGCCTTGGTCAGGAGGTATGACCGGAAGCGACTGGTCGTCAGTGCGCTCCTGTCGAGCTTCCTGACCCTTGCGCCGCTCACCCGCGATCGCGACGGCAGCGGTCTCGCCTTGCTGCGTCGTCGCACTAACGAGGCGTTGGCCCAGCTGCGAAACTTGGGGCGGCCGGTGGACCATTGGGACGACCTGCTGGTCCACCTAACGGTGGAAAAACTCGACCCGAAGTCGAGGGAGGCGTGGGTCCACGAAATCCGCGCCGCCGTGGATCCACCCACGTATGCCTGTCTCGACGAATTCCTCGAGTATCGGGCCGGGTCCTTCGCGGAGCTTAGGATGGCTCCGGAGCCCTCGGCTACCTCAGCGGAGCGTAGGCCGGCCCGACCTCCACCACCGGTACGCTCCCACGCGATGGCGACGACGACGACGGCGAGCCGTTGCCAGAAGTGCGGCGACAACCACCCGCTGTTCCGGTGCCCTGCGTTCAGGGGCATGGCGATCAACCTGCGCCGGGATTTTGTTAGGGCGCGCGGTTGCTGCTTCAACTGCCTCCGTTCGGGACACCCCGCGACATCGTGTCCCTCCGCGTCGCGTTGCTCCGTTTGCAACGGCTCGCACCACACCCTGATTCACCAGGATTCCGGGGTTGGTGGCGGGCCAGAGTCAACCGCGGTAGAACCCGGGCGGGAAACAGCGACGAATATCTCCGCATCGTCCGTGGTCCACAACTGCGTCGCACGCTGGAGCGGGAGCAGGGCCGTACTGCTCGCGACCGCTCTAGTATGGGTAGAGACACGCGACGGGGGGGTAAGGCCGGTGAGAGCCCTGTTGGACCAGGGATCGGAGGCGACCTTCGTCTCCGAATACCTCGTCCAGGCCCTCCGCCTTCCTAAGCGGTCCGCGGCTATCACCGTGACTGGTGCGGGGGACGCGCCGGTGGGTCGCGTGACTTCGCGGGTCGATCTGGTATTACGGTTGACCGGGCGCGGGAACGCTCCTATGCCGCTTTCCGCGTTCGTCCTCCGGAGACTTACCGGGTACGCGCCCAAGACGACCGTCGACATTCGCGTATACCCGCATCTGCAGGACCTCATTTTAGCGGACCCTGATCCGACTAGAGATCTCCCTGTAGATCTCTTAATCGGGGCCGATCGTTACGGTGATGTGATCGGTCCCGGCCTGCGCCGCGGAACACCCGGCCAGCCAGTCGCGCAAAATACCATATTCGGTTGGGTCGTCTCGGGCGCCGCGTCGACACCCGCGAACGATCCCGATCCCTCCGCGGCGTCCCTGCACTGTCGCGCGGAGGAAAGGTTGCAGCAGCAATTGCGTTGTTCTGGGAGCCCGAGGAGGCGAGTCCCAAATCTGTTCCCCCCCCCTGACGAGTCGAGGTGCGGCGAACATTCCGTCAACACCGTCTCACGGCGGGCGGACGGGCAGTGCGTGGTTCGGTTACCCCTTGCGTACCGAACCACCCCTCGCTCTCGGCTCGTCAAAGGGCCGTGCCCTAGCCATGCTCCACGGAGTCGAGCGGCGACTCAAGGGCGACAGAAATCAGAGCAAAAATATTGCTGCAGGAGTTATGGTTGGGGGGTGCGGATTGGGACGCTCCGCTCCCGGACGAGCTCAACCAGACGTGGTGCGAACTCGTCGCCGAGTTACCGCTCTTAAGCGCCGCACGAGTGCCACGCTGGTTTGGCATCTTTCAATCCCCGCGCAGGGGGGAGCAATACGAGTTGCACGGTTCCGCGGACGCGTCTTCGCGCGCGCATGGTGCGATGGTGTATCTGCTAGCGCGACCGTTCCCGAGCGAACCCTCGGGAACCCAGGTGACCCTCGTCGCCTCGCGGGCCAGGGTCGCTCCCGTCAACATGCTACAGAGCTCTCGCGGCCCTTCGTCGAAGGAGGAATAGTCCCTCGGATTACAAATCGCCGATGCGGCGGGCGAGGATCTTGTGGCTCCGTTGGCTGCAGGGTGGCGCCTTCGCATCGGAGATACGCGCCGTCCGAAAATCCCAATTCGTCGGGCGATCGTCGCCCTTGCGACGGTTGAGCCCATTTCTCGACGAGGCAGGATTGCTCCGCGTGGGGGGACGTCTAGACAACTCGTCCCGCGCGTACGACGAGAAACACCCCATCCTCCTCCCGAAGCACCCAGTGGTGGATTTGCTGGTGGAGGCTGTGCACCTCACGGCCCTCCACAGTGGACCCCAGCTCACCTTGAGCGTGCTGAGGAGGACGTATTGGCTTCTGGGCGCCCGAGACACGGTTAGAAGAGTGACCTGGAGGTGCGTAGCTTGCGCAAGGCATCGCGCATCTCCAGCGTCCCAACTCATGGGCACGTTGCCCTTATCGCGGGTAAACCCTTCGCGGCCCTTCTCGCACGTGGGCGTCGACTATGCGGGCCCCCTCTGGACCCGCATGGGGAAGGGCCGGGGTTATCGGGCCCAGAAGTCATACATCGGGGTGTTCGTGTGCTTCGCGACCCGCGCGATCCACCTCGAGCTGGTGAGCGACTGCACCACGGCGGGCTTCTTGGCTGCACTGCGGAGGTTCGTCTCCCGTCGGGGTAGGCCCGCTGCTATTTATTCCGACAACGGAACGAACTTCCGCGGTGCCGCACGGGAGCTCGCAGCGATGGTTCGGGCGGTCCGCGACTCAGCCGAGGTATCGGCCTTTCTCGGAGAGGCCGACATCGTGTGGCATTTCTCCCCACCCGGAGCTCCGCATTTCGGCGGTTTATGGGAAGCGGGGGTTAAGGCAGTAAAACGCCACTTAGCACGGGTGGTTGGCCAGCACACCCTCACCTTTGAGGAGATGTGCACCCTGTTGTGCACCGTCGAGGCATGCCTTAATTCCCGCCCCCTAACACCGATGTCGAGCGATCCGACGGACTACGCGGCCCTTACACCGGGGCATTTCTTGACGGGGGCACCCTTGCTTACGCTTCCGGGAGAACGTTCGCCGGACACCGCCGCCTCCCCCTTGTCCCGATGGCAAGGGGTCGAAACCATGCGTGCCAATTTTTGGAAACGATGGAACCGCGAGTATCTCCACACGCTGCAGGAGCGCAGCAAATGGTGGCGTGCCGAGAGGAACCTGCAGGTGGGAGATCTCGTGGTTCTTCGCGACGCGAATTGCCCACCGGCGTGTTGGCGTCTCGCACGCGTGCAGACGCTGCACCCCGGTGAGGACGGCCGTGTTCGAATCGTAACCATCCGCACCGCCGGCGGATGTTACACTCGGCCGATCACGCAGCTCGTACGCTTGCCGGTGGACATGCCCGCTGGACCCTCCTCAGGACCGGAGCAGTAGCGAGGGAAGGCGAGCGTACATGGCGGGCGGAGCGAGCTCGCCATTTAGTTATTAAGATCAGCGGAGCTGAGGCGGGCGGTATGTTTCGGCCGATTCGCGGACCGCGGGTCAACGCACGCTCGACTTTCGATGTACGCCGTCTCGCCGTTTTTTGTCGAATAAACGGCGAGGCGGCAAGACAATAACACGATCGACGTGCGTTGGCCCGACCGTCAAACGCTCGCCTCGGCCTAATGTATACATGCAGCGTTTTTGCCTTAGGAGGCAATGACCGGCTTTCGACACCTGACGATGCGTCACCTTGAGCATCGGCCAGGTGTCTATATATACTGCCGCAAATGTGATAACGGCGAGATTCTCCAAGTATCGTTATCGCTTACAGACAAGTTTAATTTAGCGCCCCTTGCGCCTATACGAAGCCGTGCTTCAATTGTTATACTTCTGTCGTAGCCGTGCTACACTGCATACGCCGAACGGAGCCGTGCTCCAAAAGCTTGTAAATCAAAGGACTGTGGAGTCTAAATCAAATAAATCGCGTGTCGTCTCCTCCCGAATTCCGGCGCTTTAATTTTGTGCCGTGCGCAACAGAAGGGATATCTCGATGTCAGTGCTTTCGATGATACAGAAATTTACGTGAAATATAAATAACGTATAAATGACACTAATCAGCTACTTCGACCCGTCGA
The DNA here is from genome assembly GCF_051020955.1 of Megalopta genalis. NCBI lineage: Eukaryota > Metazoa > Arthropoda > Insecta > Hymenoptera > Halictidae > Megalopta > Megalopta genalis. The sequence continues at coordinate 724,896 of NW_027476133.1, forward strand.
TTTTGTTTTACAACTTCATTCGAATGATTGAATATGGACCACAGCATATGTCAATATCATAAAAATCCGAGAAATGAAAGTACAAAAGCGAGAAAGCGAAAAAATGTATTTCCAGCAGAAATGAGAACTTACCATTTAAATTATATCGAAACATATTACCGAAATCATAGTAACGAAACAAAATGCTCACTTACCTCTCCTTCATAATTTTTCTTTTGCTGTATCTTGGTCTGGTCAAGGTCAGGTGTTTCGATGCACCTCCCTTCATACATCTGAACAATTGGGAAGAAACCACATCCTCCCAATTCATTGAATTCACAACCTTTGGCATCGTTTCGCTACACTTTTGAAATTGTTAAATTTATCTGTTTCTATTGTTTACAATGAAATGTAGTAGAATAATGCCGAATAGAGTAGAATATAAAAGTAGAATCAAAAAGAATAGAATTAAATAGAATAAAATAGAATGAAATAGAATGAAATAGAATGAAATAGCATGAAATAGAATGAAATAGAAAAAATCTAAAATTATAAGAAATAGAAATCGCACGCTTTGCACTCCTAGACCGTATCACTTGGAGAACAAATTACGATCGAACGCGACATAAAAACGCAGGTTATGCTTGCGATGCTACCATTGGACATTGCCATTGGCACACAACCAATGATATTATTTGAACAATTGGCAGACAACCAATGATATTATTTGAACAATTGACAGACGACCAATGATATTACTTGAACCCTTGGCAGACAACTAATGATATTATTTGAACAATTGGCAGACAAGCAATGATATTATTTCGAAGGGTCGCAGTTTCATTCAACGTTCAAGTCTTGCAGACGTAGGATTACATGTAAGTACATACAATTTCTGTTACATAACCATGGTAACGAAGCCTCTCGCATTCCTAAGTAATTGTAGCGAAGCAAATGAATCATTCCAAGAATGTAAAAAATCTTATATAATAAACAGATATATAAACTATGTATATATAATATTATTTAAGAATACTAAATGCAAATTAGAAATGTGCGTAAACGTTTGTAGAAATTTGTTCTAGTAATTGTAGCAATTTATTTTAACACACATTTCTAATTTGCATTTAGTATTCTTAAATAATACTATATATACATAGTTTATACAGGGTGTCCCACAATTATTTTAACAGCCGAAAATGAGGGGTAGCTGAGGTCATTTGAAGTAACTTTTTCCTTTGCGAAAATGCAATCCGCGGCTTTGTTTACGAGTTATTAACGAAAAACACTGGCCAATGAGAGGTGACGGTGCGAGAGAGAGAGTCCGCGAGAGAGTACGCAGCACGAGGCTTTGACAGATGGTCGGGACGGACTCGAGCCACGTTCGAAGTATTGAACAAATCACGAAGCGAGAACTTTCCGGATTTTTTTTTTACTACGTGACAGTGATATTTTGAAGAAAAACGCTGTTCACCTTTACTTTAGAATGTCTGAAGAATATTTACTAATTTTTCGGACCCGAAATAATAAGTAATTTAACCGTGACGGCCGTTTTAATTTTCTAGTGTGCATGACACCTCGTGTGTAATATGTGAAATTTGTAAGCAAGGTGTACAGTGAAGATTAACGAAGTACGTAAATGATATTTTAATTTAAATAATTCCGTGTCCGAACACAGTTCGACGAATGATTCGCAAAGCTAATTTAATAAATAATAATCGTGTTAAAGGACGTAAGGGATGTATTTGTTAGAGAAATATGAAGAATATTATCAATAAGAACACTGTGTGCAGGAGGATAGTGCATTGACCTCGTACAATGTATGATGAACTGCACAGCTGATCTGTATCCGACGGCGACGAACAGAAGGATATCTCCGGGCAGGCAATTTCAACGTTTACTTTCACTGCATTATCACTAAACACTGATCACTTATCAATAATATTTATGGACCAACTTTCCTGGGTTAATATGTATGGCCCTGAAAAGAGCCGATTGTTTTATGCGACGCGTTCGAAGTTCATATCGTTAAGAACACATACCGCGTTGACGGGATAAACTGCGGAAGACTAGCACGATGGCTGACAATGTTCGCGTTCGATGGAAAACAGTTGAAATTCGCTCGTAGGAGAACGAAACACAGTCGGCCATCGTGCCAGTCTTCTGCAGTTCATCTCGACAACGCGGTATGTGTTCTTAACGATATGAACTTCGAACGCGTCGCATAAAACAATCGGCTCTTTTCAGGGCCATACATATTAACCCAGGAAAGTTGGTCCATAAATATTATTGATAAGTGATCAGTGTTTAGTGATAATGCAGTGAAAGTAAACGTTGAAATTGCCTGCCTGGAGATATCCTTCTGTTCGTCGCCGTCGGATACAGATCAGCTGTGCAGTTCATCATACATTGTACGAGGTCAATGCACTATCCTCCTGCACACATTTCCGTGCATGAAGTGGATTTTACAACTAAATGGGTGAGTTTCTTGTTGATAATATTCTTCATATTTCTCTAACAAACATATCCCTTACATCCTTTAACACGATTATTATTTATTAAATTAGCTTTGCGAATCATTCGTTGAACTATGTTCGGGCACGGAATTATTTAAATAAAATACCATTAACGTAAAATATCATTTACGTACTTTGTTAATCTTCACTGTACACCTTGCTTAAAAATTTCATATGTTACACACGAGGTGTCATGCACACTAGAAAATTAAAACGGCCGTCACGGTTAAATTACTTATTATTTCGGGTCCGAAAAATTAGTAAATATTCTTCAGACATTCTAAAGTAAAGGTGAACAGCGTTTTTCTTCAAAATATCACTGTCACGTAGTAAAAAAAAAATCCGGAAAGTTCTCGCTTCGTGATTTGTTCAATACTTCGAACGTGGCTCGAGTCCGTCCCGACCATCTGTCAAAGCCTCGTGCTGCGTACTCTCTCGCGGACCCTCTCTCTCGCACCGTCACCTCTCATTGGCCAGTGTTTTTCGTTAATAACTCGTAAACAAAGCCGCGGATTGCATTTTCGCAAAGGAAAAAGTTACTTCAAATGACCTCAGCTACCCCTCATTTTCGGCTGTTAAAATAATTGTGGGACACCCTGTATATCTGTTTACTATATAAGATTTTTTACATTCTTGGAATGATTCATTTGCTTCGCTACAATTACTTAGTAATGCGAGAGGCTTCGTTACCATGGTTACGTAACAGAAATATTTGCGGCTGGTTGCTTGTTGCCACGAGATATCTCGTGAGCCGTCCGCAATGTGTTCATAATATTATTTTTTTTTTTTAGAACTATGGAAAAACAAATAACGAGTGAGATGGAGAAAATAAACATATGTTCGAATAACACGGCCACAGCAGCGGAGACAACCTCCGCCACAGATCCAGCAACCGCAGCAGCGGAGACAAGCTCCGCGCCGACACCAGCAACCGCGGCAGCGGGGAACGCCGCAAACGAGTCGCTTGACTCAATTCTAGCGCGGCAGCGAGAAATCGCTGCCGCGTACGAGTCCGGGAGAGCTGTAAGTAAATGCAATATATGTGTACAAAACAGAATGTATATTTATAATATATATACTTCTATTTCTGCTGTTGTGTTACAGTCGCAGTGGCGAAATATATTAGGCCAGCTGGCACGGGGGACAGCTAGGCCTAACCTGGCCAACCTAGTGGCTGCAAATGTAAGTAAATGAAAAATACTTTTATATATAATATAATATAGTAATATGTATAATAACAAATAATAATAATAATATATACTTATACGTTGCAGAGAGAGCTGAAAAAGCTATTCAAAAAAACTGTGTATGGCCCCCAAAAGAGGGGCAAAAAAGGGGAAAGAGGAAGAGGAGGAAGAGGAGGAAGAGGAGGAAGGGGAGGGAGAGGAGGGAGCGCGAAATACATAGTAAATTTTTATTAATGTAATGATTTTGTTTTAGTAATATAATAAAGTAATATAAGTAAAAGTGATTTTTGTACTTTTTGTATCAGGGTTAATTAAAATAAAGTTAGTGTTTTTAATTATCTTTTAATTATCTTTTTAATTTGAATAATTCCATGTACGAACAGAATTCAACGAATGATTTGCAAAGCTGATTTAATAATAAATAATCGCGTTAAGGGATGTAAAGCATTTGTTTATTAGAGAGATTCGTCGTAGTCTTCGCAAAGTACCCATGCTGAACTGCTTGCACCTTCCGCAGCTTCATTTTCAATTTCTCTTTCAGCATCTCTTTCAACTTCACTGTCGCTCTCTATAATTCTAATTTTTCGCCCTCTCACACCTCTTACTGTATCACTATCTTCACTGGATTCGTTCGTTTCACGGCGTAATCCGTCGGAAATCAGCGTAATTTTTTCATCCAAAGCGGCAAAATCGAATTCGTCCGAACTTGAGCTGATTTGTTCTTCCTCCATATTTTTAGGGCTCAAACACTTTTTAGCTACTATTTTTACTGGCAAGACTGTTTCAAGCGAATGCAACGCTGAGACTAACTAAACTGAGCTAAGATTTGGCTACAATGCCAGCCAAGCCTAGTCCACGAAAGTATTTCCGAGAAAAATATCTTATCGCTCATCGTAAATAAGCAGATCGAGTTACAAACGACCATAGCGGCGTAGCAGCATCGCTCGAGTTGACACTTGCCGCAAGAGCGTCCCGCAATTTGAGACTTCAAATCGGCCGGGCGCCGTATCGGCGCCGCTCGAGCGCAAAGGATTAATTTTAATTCATTCTTATGAATAAAACATAATTTTTATCATTCCTGTTATTTATTTTACTTCCGAATTGCTCCATCACCCTCACTTTTTTAAATAAACGAACTATATACATAAAAATCTTAACCTATACAATAATAAATGTCAAGAAGCATAAATAGAAATAATACCAATCAATATTAAAATTCCTACATCACCAACCCGATTACTTAAAATTGTTAGAGTCCCAGAATGTTACGGCCAAGTGGCCAGGATTTATGGCAGGGGCCATGTGCTTGGGTACCCGGACGGTATGGGTCTGTCCTGGCCCGTTCCCGGGCACGTGCGGCACCGTCATAACGTCTCCTGGTCCTTGGCCTCCATTACGGTCCAGTCAATTACGGTTGGGTCTGGCATTGTTCGGGCACGTAGGCCCATCAACGCGGGATGTCTAGCAGGAGTTATTTTGCCACTCTCCCTCCTAACTCCCGGCCCACCGTTTTGGGGCAGTCTCACTGGATTTGGGATTGCAGTGATTGGACCGTAATTCCTTGCCGCCCACCCTAGGTTAAGAGAAGTAGGGAGGACCGAGGTGATATTAGGCATGACTCCGGTCCTCTAGAAAACAGACAAAACAGACTAGCGGAACAGACAAGCGGGACAGACTAGACAAGACAGACTAGCGGAACAGACAAGAGGGACAGACAAGAGTAGAGACAAGACAACCCAGTCAGGAGAAGAACCTCGTCAGCACCGATGGTTCACTACACACGAGGCCACAAGGGACTCGCTACACACGAGGCCACAAGGGACTCACCACACACGAGACCATAAGGGACTCACAAGACAGAAAAACCATATTACTCGGACGGCACACCACGTGCAAACTTCTACAAAGCTCGACGCTCACAAGGAGCACCACGAGCACTAACACAGAATTTAATCCATTTTTATTTTGATAATAAATTAATAAACAAGATGAAATAAACACCAATCCACCCTAACTTCGTGACAACTGTTCGTATCAACCAAGATGGACGTGCCAATATTCCAGTGAGCAGTTCGGGAGTTGGACATCTCGATTCAGAAAAGTCTAAGCTGTTGGGCTTCGGTTGTAGAAATGACCATTTCTTTATTATTGTTGAGATATTTACAATATTCGACGAGCGTTCTTGCTGGAACTGCCGCGCCGCTCACGACTGCCCCGCATGCCACCTTCCCCTGGTCTAGTGACCTAGCGCGCGGCAGAATATCTTCGTGACAACTGTTCGTATCAACCAAGATGGACGTGCCAATATTCCAGTGAGCAGTTTGGGAGTTGGATATTTCGATACAGAAAAGTCTAAGCTGTTGGGCTTCGGTTGTAGAAATGACCATTTCTTTATTATTGTTGAGATATTTACAATATTCGACGAGCGTTCTTGCTGCAACTGCCGCGCCGCTCACGACTGCCCCGCACGCCACCTTCCCCTGGTCTAGTAATGGTCAAAATATTTGGAATGGAAGTATAAAACTATGTAATTTGTGTCGATTGGTATTATCGACTGTAAGTAACTATACCGGCAAGCTCGCTGTGGTGTAGCTTGTTGGTTGGAAGAGAACTGTGACGCTAGTAGTGAGAAATGTCGGAAGCTCGAGTTGGTGTTTCGGATACAATTCCTATCAACTACTCCTGTGTCTTAATTAACTAAGAAATCAACTGAAAATACACTCCATTGCCTTTGTACGTGCCTTATCTACTGGGCTTCGGTTGTGAATTTTCGATTCGAGCTCTATATCTCTCGATATTTACGAAAAACTGTTAGCGGCGGCCATCTTATGACGTCATGCTCGTGAGATTGACACCACTCTGGCCGAATATTGTAAATATCTCCGCAATAATTGCAAAACGGATATTTCTACATCCGAAGCCCAGTCGTTTAGTCTTTCCGGAATCTAAATTTTCCACTTGTGAACTGCATACTTCGATATTAAAGCGTCAGTTTTGGTCGATAGAAACCTCTAAACTAATATACGTATATGGTTTTCTTCTATGTGTGGGTCGTCATAGTGTGCGGCGACCCGTGCCCTTAAATCGCTGTATTGGACGCCTAGCTCGAATTCATATAGAGACGCGAAGCCTGTGCGCACATTTACGATGGCTAGTTCTTTACAAAGAAACTGCTTATTTACGCTAAATCCGTCCATATCTATAATAAAGTCTATTCGCGACATGATTGATTTTTTAATATAATTATTAAGTTTTCACTAGCACACTGTTTTTCACTGTCACTTTGTCTTTTACAACAACGATTTGATTTGCTCCGCATTAGGCTTCGTCAACATCGTTATAATCCATCTCACTCTCTCTCCAAAACGATAAAGTAGAAAAATACATCTCTCCATCCATATCGTTGCAAGATAGAGAAACTGCTGCAAAAGAGAATGCGGTGCAAGAGAAAAAACCGAGATAAAAAAACCTTACTTTAATAAATCTCAACGAGACCGAAATCCTGATATCGCTTCGCAAGCGACTTCCCGGGTAAAGCATCCGCGAGTCTCTCCGGATACAAAACCACAAACTTCTTCGACGTTGCGAACGATTGCAACAATGACACGTTCAAATTCCATATCAATTCCCAACTCAGTAGCGAATAAAATGTTCGCTGCAGAGGGAAAAGCAAATATGCAAAAACAGTAAACGAGAGAGAGAAAAAAATATCTCTCTCTCTCTCTCTCTCTCTCTCTCTCTCTCTCTCTCTCTCTGTCCACATCGTTACTGCAAAGAAAAAACCGGGGATAAGGAGACTTCCAAAATCACTAATCATGGAAAGGATGTGACAACAAACCGTTGCAAGGTGGAAAAAATATCTCTCTCTGTCCGCATCATTTGCAAGAGAGAGAACAACCGCTGCAATACAGCCCTCTCTCTCGCTCGCTACAATATTATACCGAGATAAAAAAAAAACTTACTTTAAGAAATCTTAATGAGACCAAAATCACGGGTAAAGCATCCGCGAGTCTCTCCGGATACAAAACCACAAACTTCTATAAATGCGTCGCGAGAGAAAAATCATGCATCGCTTTTGCAAGAGAGAGAACAACCGCTGCATCCTCCCCTCTCTCTCTCTCTCGCTCGCTACAATATTATACCGAGATAAAAAAACTTACTTTAAGAAATCTCAACGAGACCAAAATCACGGGTAAAGCATCCGCGAGTCTCTCCGGATACAAAACCACAAACTTCTATAAATGCGTCGCGCCTAACGCACGCGCGAGAAAAATCATGCATCGCTTTTGCAAGAGAGAGAACAACCGCTGCATCCTCCCCTCTCTCTCTCTCTCGCTCGCTACAATATTATACCGAGATAAAAAAACCATACTTTAAGAAATCTAATAAACGAAACCAAAATCCCCGATATCGCTTCGCAAGATAAGCAACTTCCGGGTAAGGCGTCCGAGAACCTCTCCGGATGCAAAACCGCAAAACTCCTTATCGGTGACTTCCCCCCTCCACACGACGCGTGCCGCTCACGATGATGCTTCCTTCCCTTTATCCCCCCCCCCGGCTCAGCCTTCCCCTCGCCCTTGATTGCAGAACGCAACCTATATACCTACTTACGCACACAAATCGACAAACACCATCTCCCGTGGCCCTGCAACTTAAGTAGGCTTACTCAGCCTAAAATGATCGTGTACCTCCAGAGGTTCGCCTCAAAAGCCATGAGGGCACGAGAGTGAACCTCGGAAGACTCGGCCGATTTCTGGCATCGTAGGCGTCTCGCGTCAAGCAAGATGAGCCGAATCGGCCGTAAAACACTTATGCATTGCACACACAGCATGAGCCTGCATGGGACTGAGCGCAAGCTGGCAACCCCACCTCCCCGTGGTCCCCGCTGGAAACACTGCTCCACTCCCCTCCAAGCGAGGCTTGCACAGTGGAGCAGTGGCTAAGTGGATTGCCTCCTGAAAAGGACAGTCCACCTTCCTGATGATCCCCACCATAGGTGATGGAAGGGTTTTTCCACAGCACGTCCCCCTCGTACTGGTTTCGCTACACGCAACACCGCTAGTATAAGCTGCACCACAGCTTCGGAATAGCAGAGCCGGCGAAAGCCCTTAAAGCTCAAAAGAGTAGACATTCAATGTCCCTATATAGGGGTCTCCAAAGTCCAACCCCGCCTCCACGCGGCGGAGACCGGGCAACGCAAGTCTATATTTGCGGCAAAAAGGGCTATGGCACCCGCCCTGCCAAGTCCCATCCTTCCCCATCACAAATTCCCCCCCAGCACTGGTCTGTGGAGCTGAAACCGCGGTGCGGGACTCACACCGCCCGCCGCCGCAGGCAACGGCATCGCTACGCCCGTCCAGCCCGTCCTAACTGATGGAACACACTTACTCCCCACCCCCCGCTCCAACAGCACGGTTTGACTGCCTAGGTCCCGGCAGTCAGGTCTTTATGCATGTTGATAGCACACAGTAATCGTCTCCCATCTAGCACGCTGTACTATTACTATCGTGTGAGGTTTAAATTGACACAAGCCCCAAACCCAAATCCCGACCCTAAATTTACCTGATCCAGCAGCACGAGCTGGCTGCCTAGGTCTCGGCAGTCAGGTCTTTATGCATGCTGGAAGCAAATAATAGAATCGTCACTCGCCTACCTAGCACGCTGCAACTTGCTGTCGTGTGGCACTGGGAGTGAACACAGTCGGCGAAGCCATCTGAGCGACGGTGGCGTGCGGTGCCGAGCACCCGTCACCGACGTTTGATTAAGGACAATTACCATATAATTACTCGAATAAATATAAAATAAGTAAATATATATTCACCTTATCATCGTAAGAATAGATACACACTCAGTTACATACCCACCTTCATAAGACACTACAGAACTCTACGTTAACTACACTTCTTTACCGACCTTATGGAACCCACCGAACTCTACTATACCGACAATACTAAGCCGCACCTCTTCCGAGAAGAACTCTACGTTAACTACACTTCTTTACCAACCACATAGAACCCACCGAACTCCACCATACCGATAACACTAAGCCGCATGAACACTAATACTTAAGTAACAATTATAACATAACCCGTAGCGTTAGTACTTAAGTAACAATTATAACATAACTCGTAACGTTAGTACTTAAGTAACAATTATAACATAACCCGTAGCGTTAGCACTTAAGTAACATTATAACATAACTCGTGGCGTTAATATTTAAGCAACATTTACAACATAACTCGTCAGTAAGACATATTCTAAGTACCCACAATTGCGCGCGGACTGGTGTTACGTCAGTCCGCTGAACGTAGCATCCCCGCTCCGAGCGCACCGTTGCCATGGAGACCTCCCTCCACGACGACCGAACCTACCAAGATGGCGGCGGGATCGCAGCCGAGAAGGATCCATGCGGAACCAAGCAGAACAGTTCCGCATCCAACCTCAACGACTCAACTTCTCAGCTCCCAACCGGGGAGACCTTTTCGGTTCCATCTCAAGTCAAGCTCTCTTCGATTATAACGTTAGAAATTTTATTCGTAGGAAGTAAGAACGCGCTCTTGTACTTTATATTATAATAGAATATATTAGATTTAGTTACAACTCAACTCAATTCATTATCCCAACGTCCATTACTAACATTAGGTTTACCTCGGCTTCGCTTATCTTTATTAATTCGAACGTTAGCGTAGCACCTTCAGAAAGCGTGTATACTGGACTTTCACCATAAGCCCTACACGCCACCGAAGCTGCGAATTTAACTTGGTCTTTCCCGAAAGCGTGTGTACTGGGCATTCACCGCATGTCCTGCACGCCACCGGAAAGAAATAGGACTCGCGTTATATTAGGTTATTCTATTGTGCATACATGCCGCATCAATCTGGATGCAGGGCCTATCTAAAGAAGCTTCTTCGTGAGTTCTCTCGAGTCCCGTGCGAGTCTAAAATAATTTATCACATACACATGAAATAGTTAGTCACATACCGCGAGTAGACCCGGAAACGCGCGAGGTTGTTTATACTGAAGAAATAAGCTTCGTTCAAGAATATCGCGCTCCGCGTCGAAGCCGTCCTGCATCCGGAGATCACTTCACCGAAACCCCGATCGAGCCACCAATCGCCAACGCCCAGGAAAATCTCGACAACGCCGGGGCCTGCCAATAACCTCCTCTACACCAAATCAGGCCGAACACCGATCTAGGAGACGAACGGAGGCAACGAGGTAAGTGCAGTGTAAGCATCCCTTATAGAGCCGAGTTGACGGGCCGTGAGACCCTGTAATACGCGAACGGTACGCGTCGCGTGTACAAAACGGTGGTTCAAAATACGTCTTGTTTCCGCGGTCCGTAGAAAATTTATATATATTTTTCGGAACGTCTACCGCGGGACGTAACACCGTCCAAACTACCTACAAAAAAAATAGTTGGAGTAGGACACACTGCCTACCCAACTTAAAATAAACTCGAACACTCCTTACACGGACACGAGAGTTAAGACTGGGTCTTCCGTACCCAGCCTAATGAACGATGAGCGAAGGCGGCGATTTACTCACGTTCGGACCCCTCCTAGGTGTTCCGTCGGGGGGTAGGTAGCCCATCGTTGTGTATGCCCTGACCGGCGAGGAAACATATCCGCACCACTTTCGTGGTGGCCGGATTCACAATAAATGTCCCTATACAGGGTGTCCCACAATTATTTTAACAGCCGAAAATGAGGGGTAGCTGAGGTCATTTGAAGTAACTTTTTCCTTTGCGAAAATGCAATCCGCGGCTTTGTTTACGAGTTATTAACGAAAAACACTGGCCAATGAGAGGTGACGGTGCGAGAGAGAGGGTCCGCGAGAGAGTCCGCAGCACGAGGCTTTGACAGAAGGTCGGGACGGACTCGAGCCGCGATCGAAGTATTGAACAAGTCACAAGGCGAGAACTTTCCGGATTTTTTTAACTACATAACAGTGATATTTTTAAGAAAAACGCTGTTCACCTTTACTTTAGAACATCTGAAGAATATTCACTAATTTTCGTACTCGAAATAATATGTAGTTTAACCGTGACAGCCGTTTTAATTTTCTGGTGTGCATGACACCTCGTGTGTACCATATGAAATTTTTATGCAAGGTGTACAATGAAGATTAACAAAGTTCGTAAATGATATTTTAATTTAAATAATTCCGTGTACAAACAGAATTCAACGAATGATTCGCAAAGCTGATTTAATAATAAATAATCGCGTTAAAGTACGTAAAGGATTTGTTTTTTAGAAAAATATGAAAAATATTATCGATAAGAAACTCGACCCCATTTAGTTGAGGATGCATTTGCTGACTCGTACGTACTGACCTCGTACAACGAACAGCTGATCCCAGGTCAATGACCGCAACATTCGAGGGATACTGTCGGCGGAAACTCTGGTATGGTTATTTGCGAAGTTCACTTACACTGCACTGTCACCAAACACTGATCACTTAATTAATCACTGATAATCCGAAACATTTGTGGATATTACGAAAGATGACTGAGACGCGTTTGCAGATAATCGTTTATACGACACGTTCGCGGATATCAGCTGTACGTTGAACAAGGTCAGTGCCCTTCGACATCGTGAATTTCAGCCAGCAAATGCATCCTGAACTAAATGGGTGAGTTTCTTACTGATAATATTTTTCATATCTCTCTAATAAACAAATCCTTTACGTCCCTTATTTATTATTAAATCAGCTTTGCAAATCATTCGTTAATCTTCACTGTACACTTTGCATAAAAATTTCATATGGTACACACGAGGTGTCATGCACACCAGAAAATTAAAACGGCTGTCACGGTTAAACTACATATTATTTCGGGTCCGAAAAATTAGTAAATATTCTTCAGACGTTCTAAAGTAAAGGAGAACAGCGTTTTTCTTAAAAATATCACTGTTATGTAGTAAAAAAAATCCGGAAAGTTCTCGTCTTGTGACTTGTTCAATACTTCGAACGCGGCTCGAGTCCGTCCCGACCTTCTGTCAAAACCTCGTGCTGCGGACTCTCTCGCGGACCCTCTCCCTCGCACCGTCACCTCTCATTGGCCAGTGTTTTTCGTTAATAACTCGTAAACAAAGCCCCAGATTGCATTTTCGCAAAGGAAAAAGTTACTTCAAATGACTTCAGCTACCCCTCATTTTCGGCTGTTAAAATAATTGTGGGATACCCTGTATAGGAAAAGAGCTGTTCTGTCGATCGTGGAACCTGCGAAGGAGGCGATCCGTGTCAGATCGGTTCGACGCATCCACTCCGGTGATATCGTCGTCGAAACCGATCGCAAGGAGGACCTAAAAGCCTACGTAGGCAACAAAAAGCTGGCGAGTGCGGGGCTGTCCGTCTCCTTGCCTAGCAAACGGGACCCTGAAGTCCTGATTTATGATATTCCGAAAGGGATGGGCAAGGAGGAAATTGCCTCCAGTCTCTGGAGGCAAAACCTCTCTGAGGCGTCCCAGAAAGATGTGCCTTCGAGTATTCGGGTCAGTCGCATGGCTGGCAAGACCCCGGAGACAGCCAACTGGGTTGTGGCAGATCGGTTGCGTCAGTCCGCAGATTCGTCGGCGGCTGGCGCAGAGAGGAGACCGGGTGTACCTCGGGTGGAGTTCCTGCCGTGTGCGGGACTTCATGCAGGTCACCCGATGCTACAAGTGCCAGCGCTTCGGGCACACCGCGAAGCGCTGTAAATTCAAAGAGGATGTCTGCGGACATTGTGCCGAAAAAGGGCACGGGTATGCGCTCTGCAGCAGGAAGAGCAAGCCTCCGGTTTGTTCCAACTGCAAGGACAGAGGGCGACCACACGATCATAAGTCGCGAGACCAGGCCTGCGCCTCCTATCAGGAAGCGCTGGTTTTGGAGATGTCTCGTATTAGACAGGAATAATTTGAATGGATAGTGCAAACGACCGGCGACGCTCGAGAGTCATACGGGTCATGCAGCATAACATGCAGCGGGCCCGAAACGTGACCGACGAAGACCGGACTGAGATGCATAGGCGAGGGGTAGATGTGTTGCTTGCACAAGAGCCATATAGCTGGCGGGGTATAGTGCCCGGGCTAGGCTTGAGAACGAGGCTGATCACGGCAGGCGATCCGGTGATGGCTGCAATAGCGGTCAGAAACCCGGATCTAACCGTGGTTAAGGTCTCTAACTTGTGCGACGCGCATTTATCCTGTGCCAGCATCTCGGGTTCGTTCGGGAGCTTCTTCCTGATCAGCCAGTACTTTCAATGTTCAGATGATGTTGAATCAGGTCTGGCGCGGTTGGGGAGAGCTCTTTCCGCACTAAGGCATAACCGAGTCATTATCTCTGCCGACGTTAACGCAAAATCAGCCCAGTGGGACAGTGCGAAGACGGACGTGAGAGGCCGTAAACTCGAAGAGTTTATCGTGAGCCATGGCTTGGTTGTCTTGAACGAGGCTGGAAACGCTCCGACGTTCTCCAGCCCTAGTGGACAGTCTTACATCGACGTCACACTAGCGACACTTGACATATGCGACAAGGTGCGAGGTTGGAAGGTCCGCGAGGACCTGACGACCAGCGACCACCGAGTCATAGAGTTTACTTTGAGTTTTTGCGCCGAAGACGGTGCCGCTGAAATCTGTGGTAGCGACAGCAGCACCAACCGGAACGGATTATTACCAAGGTTCCGACTCCGAAGCGCAAAATGACCCGAGTTCGACAAAGCGCTGCGGGAAAGTAAGAGGAGTATACGCCCCACTCCATTAAATCGCGGGGATGTTGAACATCTAGCACAGGAGATCGAGAGAACGATCGTGGCATTCAAAATCCGTCCCATGGTGGACGGCCGACCTGACGAGGCAGAAGAGGCGAGTCTATAAATTTAGACGAGCCTCGCAGAACACGGCATGTTCAGAGGAGCAGAGGGCGGCCAAGAGGACCGAGTATCTCAAACAGAGAAAGGCCTACAATGCCACCATTAGAGCTGCTCGGTCGCACAGCTGGCGTGCATTCGTGACCGAGCAAGGAAACAAAGAACCCTGGGGCCTCATTTATAAGATCACGAGGCAGAAGATGACAGCCAGCACGGTCATCTCGAACATTAATGTTAACACTGCCCAGGGTTATACTACAAACTGGGACTCCACCGCTTCCGCGCTGCTGGAGGGGTTAATTCCGGACGATTCGCCCGAGAATGACTCCCCGGATCACGTGCGAGTCAGGAGGGAAGCTGCCATCGAGCCGGAGAGTGAGGACGCCAGTCCCTTCACCCGCTCGGAGCTCAGATCGGCGGTCAACCGACTGAAGAGCGGCAAGTGTCCAGGCCTAGACCGAATTGAGCCGGAGGTTCTAAAACGCTCGTTTAATACGATCTCATGCGAGCCTCCTCCGACTCTACAACGGATGCCTGGCACACGGAGTCTTTCCCGCGGAATGGAAAGTCGGGTCCATCATCTCCATCCTTAAAGGACCCGAGAAACCTGAAGCGGAGATAAAGTCCTACAGACCTATATGCTTGCTTTCGGTCGTAGGCAAAGTCTTAGAGAAGCTAATCGCTACGCGATTAGCTAGTTTGTTTTTGCACCCCGACTACGCCTCCGATCGGCAATACGGATTCAGGCCGCATCGATCCACGACTGATGCCGTGGTAAAGATGAGGGAGCTTGCGTCCGGTCGAGAGGAAAAGTATGTCGTGGGTCTGCTCTTCGACATAGCCGGTGCCTTTGATAATGTCTGGTGGCCAAGCATACTCAACGCGTTGAGGAAGCGAGGCTGCCCAAAAAACCTATTTAGACTGGTGGTCGACTACTTCGACGGCCACGTGGTGACTATGGTGTCTGATCGCGGTGCAGTGCGGAAGAAAATCACCAAAGGCTGCCCACATGGATCAATTCTTGGTCCGAGCTGTTGGAACTTTGTCTTCGACGAGGTTCTACAGCTCTTATCGAACGCCGGGCTAGCTTGCGAGCCCATTGCCTATGCAGACGACCTTCTTGTCCTGATCTACGCGAACAGCAGGAAGGGTCTAGAAAGCAATGGCCAATTGGTTGCGGACACCATTTCACGCTGGTGCGACCAGCAGAAATTGTCGCTGTCTGCAGCCAAGACCCAGATGGTATTCTTGAAAGACTCTCTCGATAGAGAGAGGCCACCTGTGGTGAAAATAGGTGGTCGGAATATTGCCGTCAAGGACTGTGTGCGTTACCTTGGCGTGCATTTTGACTCTGGACTGGGTATCCATTCCCATGTCGAGTATTTGAATGCTAAGTCCTTGCGAACGTTTAATGCGCTAGCAAGGATAACTAAATCGAACTGGGGATTGGGATATCGGACGATGCGTACTTTGTACCGCGGCTTGTTTGTCCCAATCGTCACGTACGCTGCCGCGGGCTGGGCAGACCGCCTTACCTCTGGGACGAGTAAATTGCTCACCAGGGCGCAGAGGCGTGTTCTGCTTGGCTGCGTCAAAGCCTACAGGACAGTCTCTACTGATGCGATCCCTGTGATCGCCGGGGAGATACCTGTGGACTTGGCGATAGCGGAGTCCAGCTGCGTGTACAAAGCCAGAAAGAGAAACTCGGGTTCCAACATGGAACCTATCAAGTAAGTCAGGCCGAATTGGCTGACGAAGTCGTCACCGAAGCCCAAGTTCGCAGAAGGCTGAGGGAGGCGACTCTAGAAATGTGGCAGCAGATATGGTCGTCCTCGACGAAGGGTAGGGAAACCTTCCAATACTTCGGCGAGGTATCAGACCGACTCTCAGCGAGCTGGATCAGAGTCGACCATGACGTAGCGCAGTTCTTGAGCGGACACGGAGACTTCCGTGCGAAGCTCAAGACGTTCGCCCTGGTCGACGATGAGTTGTGCGAATGTGGGGAGGAGGGAACTCCAAACCACGTCCTCTACGACTGTCAGCGTTACGTAGAGGACAGGGAACTCCTACGCCAGGCGGCGATTCGAGAAGGCTTCCAGTGGCCGATCGACAAAGCCAGCCTGGTGTCTGAGCAGCTTTTCAAGGAGTTCCAGAAATTCGCACGATCTGTGAGAACGACAAAGAGAAGGACATGAGAACGAAACTGCCTACGGAGCGTGGACTCGTCCTGCTCCGTCGATGTACGGCATGCTGGACGAACCCTTCGGGGTTCGTCCCCTCGGGTCAGACTGAAGCCCCTCTTGCGGAGATAAAAGACTTTAACACTACTCCGTAAGAGTGCCTGTATTGGGTTGGACTCGAGGTGGTAGTGGGAGTAGCACGTTGTCTTCCCCTGATACGATAGCGAACGAAGGTACAGCCAGAACACCAGGCAAAAGTCGCAAGAGCGGCCGGTATGGTCCACCAAGGACTTAGGTACGGCCCGTCTCTAAGAGACGCAGTTTGACGATTACACTAACTGTCCCTATATAGGGGCGGGAGTTGCTATGTATCCCTTTCCTGGTCGTAGTTAAAGGCCAAACGGTTGTTTGCTCGGCCAGACGAAGGGTGTATGGCTAGCAAGCAGCGACCTCTCCGTGGATCCCGCTATGAGTACCCCGAAGAAAGATCTGTGTTCCCCCTTGCTTCGGGAGAAAATAATGCTGCCACTGCGAAGGACTGGGGCCTGACTGTGTGTCTACGCTTGAGGGTCGGCGACCTCACCTCCCAGAGCCAAGAGTGTTTGTAGGGCCTAGGCCAGGTGATAACGGGCCTGAGGGAGCCCATGGGCAGGGTGGAGCCCATAAAAGAAAAAGAAAGAAAGGGAAATAACGCCCAAAATAAAAAAGGGGAGTAGTGCCCCGACTGGGTAATAACACCCAGAAGAAAACAAAGGGTTCAAAAGGTCGGAAGAGCCCAAGGGAGCGAAAGACAAAAACAAAAAGGAGCGAAAGACAATAGAAAAAGAGCAAGTAACGGGAACGGTCTGACAAGGAAACCTGAACAGGAACAAGAAAAATCGCCAGCCGAAAGCCGTACATACACATATGACCAATACTATTCAAACGGACACGAAAACGGAAAACGAACGGGAAAGGACGGAGGCGGGAAGAAATTTTGAAAAACTCAATAATGCCAGACAAAAATTATAAAGCTAGGGCCTCGGACACAGGGACTCCCGTCCCTGGGGTCCCTGTGGCGGAATTAACCGCTAGGATTAGGAGGGACATCGGTAACGACCTAGGCAACTCAACAGGATTAGATTCGGGCAAACGATTGGACGGAATCGGTCTTCGTGCCGTCCGCGTCCACCTCGTAAGGTGCGACGCTACGAATATAGGGAATACTAGACAAACCAACCCCCGCGGCCCCCCCAACTGGGGTTGGGATGCGAAACCGCGGCCCCGCGATCGCGAATGTAGCCACGGGAGTTAGGATCCTACAGCTGAACATGCGACGTTCAGCTGTAGTAACGGGCGAAGTCAGGGAACTTATAGCGCAAAAGCGGCTGGACGTCCTGCTCCTGCAGGAAATACACGTCAGCAAGCAAGGCGCAGGATATAGGGTAAACGGATTAAGGACCGGAGTGAGGGTGGCGGCGGTGAAAACCCACTCCCCGTGGGCCGCTGTCGCCATCCCCAACCCTCACTTTGAGGTCACATTTATCTCGCAGCTCAGTAACCTGCACTGCGCATGTGCGGAAGTGCTGGCCCCCGGCTTCTCCTTCTACGCGGTGTCTTATTATTTCCAACACCAAGACGAGATAGAGAAGCACCTCAAGCACTTGGAGACGGTACTCCTGGCATTGAGAGGGAAGAGAATAATAATTTCTGTCGACGCGAACGCGCAATCCTCGCTGTGGAGCCCGCATAGCACAGACGAGAGGGGAGCGCAGTTAGAAAGATTCGTCTCCGCGATTAGATTAACTGTAGCTAACGACGCTAGTCAACCACCCACCTTCTGGACACCAAAAGGATCGTCATACATCGACGTTACCTTGGCATCCCCCTCCATGGCCCCATATATTAGACAATGGAGAATAAGAAGCGAATGGGCGACTAGCGATCATAACGCCATCGACATCCGGCTGCGGGCACCTAGGGCCGCGACGGGAAATCAGGGAGCAGCGAACTCTCGGTTCGACACTCGTCGAGCGGATTGGGAGCGGTTCTCGGAGGCCCTGTCCGATCACTCACGGTCGAGGCTCGAAGTCCTGAGTCTGGGGTCGGCGGAAGATGTAGGTAGAATGGCAGAGACGCTCACAGCCGTCATCACTGACGCCTGCACCGCGTCAATGCCAAGAAAAAGGAAATTTAGGAAGTCCAACCCGTGGTGGACAAAAGAGCTAACTAAGCTCAAAAAGGCCGTGTACAGGCAGAGGTGTGCCTTCCAGAAGACGATAGACGAACCCTCCCGCCTCCAAAAACTACAGGAGTACCGTACTTCGTTGCGGAACTACAGCAGGGAGGTGAAGAGGGCGAAACGGGAAAGCTGGCAAAATTTTGTGACGTCGAACGGGAACACGGAGCCCTGGGGCATCGTGTACAAGCTCCAGGCAAATAAACTCAGTGTAGAGAAAGTAATCAGCACACTCCGGCGTAACAATAAAAGTACAACCGATGCTTTAGAAACTGCCAGCGAGCTTCTGGAAGCCCACGTCCCTGACGACCGACCTGAACCCGACTCGCCGACACAAAGGGTTCTCCGGGAAGAGGCGCGAATCGCCCCGAATACCGCCGACGCCCCGCCCTTCTCCTTGGCGGAGGTGGCCGGAGCGATTCGTTCCTTCGGAAACAAAAAGGCGCCAGGACCGGACCTCATTGAGGTACAAGTCTTGAAGGCCACCGCGAAGACAATCCTCGGGGAACTCGCGCGATTATTCAATGGGTGCCATCGATAGGGCGTCTTCCCCACCGCCTGGAAGGTGGGCTCTCTGAGAATCCTCCTGAAAGGCGAAGGAAAGGACGAGAAGGACCCAAAATCCTAGTGACCAATATGTCTCCTCTCCGTGATCGGGAAAACATTCGAGAAGCTCCTTAAGAGCAGACTCGAACAGACGGCGATGGCGACGAGACGCATCTCCAGCAGACAGTACGGCTTTACCCGCGGAAAGTCGACTGAAGATGCAATTGTCGAGTTGCGCCGCATGGTCGATGACACCGAACATCGGCATGTGATCGCACTACTCTTCGACATTTCCGGAGCCTTCGACAATGTCTGGTGGCCCCTAATGCTAGGTAGTCTTAGGGATCGAGACTGTTCGCGCAACGTCTTCGAGGTAATCTCCAATTACTTCGAGGATCGCAAGGTCAGTCTCACGGTAGGAACAGAAAGGATCTCCAAGCGCGCGACAAGAGGATGCCCGCAAGGTTCCGTCCTCGGCCCCGCGTGCTGGAGCCTTATGTTCGACGGTCTCCTGAGGTTACTCGAAACCTCAGTTGAGAATAGGTTTGTAGCATACGCGGACGACCTCATCGTCCTCGTGGGGGGAAATAGCCGCAGAGACTTAGAGATCGAGGGTCAACGCATTGTCGACCAGATCCTAGGTTGATGCAGGACAGGTAAGTTAGAAATATCCGATTCGAAATCGGAAGCGATCGTACTCCGGAATGGGTACGTAGACAGGGAAAAAATAGGTCGACGGGGAGGATCGCGTACCGATAGAAAAAGAAAAGTAGTCCGCGTATCGAAAGTAGATTTCCAAAAAAGACCGCCGATCATTCGGATCGGAGCGAGGTCAATTAAATTCAAGTCCACAGTTAGATACCTAGGCGTCCACTTAGATAGGGACATGGGTGTCCGATCTCATTGTCAATATATCAGCGACAAAGTCGGGTCGCTTTTCGCGAAACTTGGCAGGCTGGCGAGACGAGGATGGGGGCTCGGTTGCAGAGCACTCTCGGCTGTGTACCGCGGGGTCTTCATCCCGGTAGCGACTGGCGCATACCGCTGGTCATCGTGGGATAGCATGTGCGTGGTGGACGGTACCCCCCCCCCCCCCCCATCGGGCTCGAGCTACAGCAGGCCAAAGCCCTTTATCAGATTAGAAGAAACATGGACGCTAGGATCGGTAACATCGTGGTCCCAGCGGGAACCAACGATGCGAAAGGTAGGATCGTGGCTGAGGTGAAAAGGGTGTGGCAATCCATGTGGGACTCCTCCCACAAAGGCCGCTCAACTTTCACCTTCTTCAGCAGTATCGAGAAAAGGATGGCGGCCGGGTGGATGATACCGAGCCACTACACCACACGAGTCCTCACTGGACATGGGAACTTCCGTTCGCGTCTCTTCGCGTACGGGGTTGCCGACAGTGAGGCGTGTGGGTGTGGACATGAGTCGGACACGGTAGACCACTTCCTTCTCCACTGCAAGGACTTCGACCCGCAGAGAGAGGCTCTGCGGGACATCACCCCTAGCGGAAGCTGGAAATGGCCTGAGGCGGCACAACACTTCGTGTCGTCGGAAAAGGTCTTCCAGGTATTCGCATCCTTCTGTCGGGAAACCCTTTGGTTAAAGGGATTCCGGTAGGAAAAATCCCTATTCCAAAACCCATCCCGATTTCCTAGGTCTTCGTTTAGTGGACGCAAGGCGTCGCGTCACGAGTTCGCCACCCCGTGGTTCCCCGTGGGCGCCAGCAGATGGATGAAAATTGAAATTCGCTAGCGGCTAAAGAACTCGTCCATTGTAAACGTCTCAATGGCACGTGCGGATTTTTCCTCGGCCCTTTCCCTTGAACATGGGGCCGTCGGGGGTAGATGGAAACCTTAGTTGTGTATGCCCAACAGGGCGAGGAAACATCCGCGTCACCTTCGTGGTGGCCGGATTCACACTAAATGTCCCTATCTACGTGGGACTGGACCGCTAGGTGGCGAGGTGTGAAGACGCGTGTCCACGTTGCTCCGACTCATTGATAGAGTTAAAGTGGTAAAAAGTGCCGATAGATCCAAGTGCAGTGCTCAGAGGTACAGATCAAGTGGAGACAAACATTTCAAGACATTGAGCGTGAAAATCCATACAGAACTGTTAAAAATATCGAAGTGCATAGTTTCGCCTAACACGTATCCCGACTCGTCGAAGTCCGGGACACGGGAGATTAAATTCCTGCGGTAATAACGATCGAAAAATAAAATCAGTGAACTGCAAGTGCTTTCGTGATAGTCAGAGATAACCACAGCTTGCAACCGGGTTGAAATTTTTCGCAGGTGGGTTTTTGATGGCCGGTGGGCCGTATTGCGATGCAACAAATCGTTGCTACTTGTATTGTCATCGTTATCATTTGCAAGTGTTTAATTAAAATGGAAAGATTGAACGGCTTACTGCAGGTTATGATTCGAAATGGTTGCAACGGCACAGTGACTGGCTCACATTATTTAATTAATAATATCAATTTATTTAGATCGAACGGTATAGTACTCATTGAAAAACCTGTAAGGACAATTTTGACCATCTTGAGTCGGCTACGTTCTTTGCAGAAGATTGAAGAGAAAACGTTTGTTGCAAACAAATGCAGAATACGTATTGAAATAATATCTGCAGTGGGCCCTCACCGTGGGAGGGAATGAATTGTCGGACGCGGAAATTGTAACCTTCCCATCTGCGTGCCGTACGCGGCCGGGTCTCAAGGACCGGCAATCAGCTTTCTTTACGACAATAATCCTAAAATTTCCTTTCGACCCCATCTGTTCGTCAAACAATACGAACATACGTCAATACAACCGGGAAAGCATTTGTACGTGACGAAGATCCCAAGAAAAAGGAAGGGATATCTCGATGTCAGTGTTTTCGATGATACAGAAATTTACGTGAAATATAAATAACGTATAAATGACACTAATCAGCTACTTCGACCCGTCGATTTTGTTTTACAACTTCATTCTAATGATTGAATATGGACTACAGCATATGTCAATATCATAAAAATCCGAGAAATGAAAGTACAAAAGCGAGAAAGCGAAAAAATATATTTCCAGCAGAAATGAGAACTTTTGCTCTTACCATTTAAATTATATCGAAACATATTACCGAAATCATAGTAACGAAACAAAATGCGCACTTACGTCTCCTTCATAATTTTTCTTTTGCTGTATCTTGGTTTGGTCAAGGTCAGGTGTTTCGATGCACCCCCCTTCATACATCTGAACAATTGGGAAGAAACCACATCCTCCCAATTCATTGAATTCACAACCTTTGGCATCGTTTCGCTCCACTTTTGAAATTGTTAAATTTATCTGTTTCTATTGTTTACAATGAAATGTAGTAGAATAATGCCGAATAGAGTAGAATATAAAAGTAGAATCAAAAAGAATAGAATGAAATAGAATGAAATAGAATGAAAAATAGAATGAAATAGAAAAAATTTAAAATTATAAGAAATAGAAATCGCGCGCTTTGCACTCCTAGACCGTATCACTTGGAGAACAAATTACGACTGAACGCGACGTAAAAACGCAGGTTATGCTTGCGATGCTACCATTGGACATTGCCATTGGCACACAACCAATGATATTATTTGAACAATTGGCAGACAACCAATGATATTATTTGAACCATTGGCAGACAACCAATGATATTATTTGAACAATTGGCAGACAACCAATGATATTATTTGAACCCTTGGCAGACAACCAATGATATTATTTGAACAATTGGCAGACAACCAATGATATTATTTGAACCCTTGGCAGACAACCAATGATATTTGAACAATTGGCAGACAACCAATGATATTATTTCGAAGGGTCGCAGTTTCATTCAACGTTCAAGTCTTGAAGACGTAGGATTGCATGTAAGTACATACAATTTCTGTTACATAACCATGGTAACGAAGCCTCTCGCATTCCTAAGTAATTGTAGCGTAACAAATGAATCATTCCAAGAATGTAAAAAATCTTATATAATAAACAGATATATAAACTATGTATATATAATATTATTTAAGAAAACTAAATGCAAATTAGAAATGTGCGTAAACGTTTGTAGAAATTTGTTCTAGTAATTGTAGCAATTTATTTTAACACACATTTCTAATTTGCATTTAGTATTCTTAAATAATACTATATATACATAGTTTATATATCTGTTTACTATATAAGATTTTTTACATTCTTGGAATGATTCATTTGCTTCGCTACAATTACTTAGGAATGCGAGAGGCTTCGTTACCATGGTTACGTAATAGAAATATTTGCGGCTGGTTGCTTGTTGCCGATTAAACGAGATATCTCGTGAGCCGTTCGCAATGTGTTAATAATATTATTTTTTTTTTTTAGAACCATGGATAACATTACAAATAAAATGGAAAATATTATACTGAACAACACGGTCACAGCAGCGGAGGCAGCCTCCGCAGCTACAACTAACGCCGCAGCGGAGGCAACCTCCGCAACAACTACGTGTAACGCAGCAGCGGAGACGAGCTCCGCTACAACAGCAACCGCGGCAGCGGAGAACGCCGCAGAGTCGCTTGACTCAATTCTGGCGCGGCAGCGAGAAATCGCTGCCGCATACGAGTCTGGGAGAGCTGTAAGTATATGCAATATATGTGTACAAAACAGAATGTATATTTATAATATATATACTTCTATTTCTGCTGTTATGTTACAGTCGCAGTGGCGAAATATATTAGGCCAGCTGGCTCGGGGGACAGCTAGGTCTAACCTGGCGAACCTAGTGGCTGCTAATGTAAGTAAATGAAAAATACTTTTATATATAATTTAATATAGTAATATATGTATAATAACAAATAATAATAATAATATATACTTATACGTTGCAGAGAGAGCTGAAAAAACTTTTAAAAAAAACTGTTTATGGCCCCCAGAAGAGGGGCAAAAAAGGGGAAAAAAGAAGAGGAAGAGGAGGAAGAGGAGGAAGAGAAGGAAGGGGAGGAAGAGGAGGGAGAGGAGGGAGCGCCAAATATATCGTTAATTTTTATTAAATGTAATGATTTTAAAATGTGTGTGCGTGTGTTGTAGAAGAATAAAGTAATATTAATATAAGTAAAAGTGATTTTTGTACTTTTTGTATCAGGGTTAATTAAAATAAAGTTAGTGTTTTTAATTATCTTTTAATTATCTTTTTAATTTGAATAATTCCGTGTACGAACAGAATTCAACGAATGATTTGCAAAGCTGATTTAATAATAAAACGCGCCGGTCGATCCTATTAGTTGAGGAAGCTGCGCAGATCTCACGCGGAACGACCACAGCATTCGCGCGACCCTACGCTAACAGCTAACGCCGTCATCGAAATCAATCTGCGAAAGCTGCTGCAGACAGCCCGGACTCCCTGGACATCGCCAAGGACTCTCGACATACCGACCTTCATCCTCGACGTCACCAGGATCCCCAGAGTCGACCCGAGACGACTCCTCTACATCGTCCTCGCACAGCAAATTAACACATTAACGACCGGTAGCCTATTAATAGGCTTTTCGTCGCCAACGCTTACCGACCGGTAGCCGATTAATAGGCTTTTTCTCGCCAACGCTTACCGACCGGTAGCCGATTAATAGGCTTTTTCTCGCCGACGCTTATCGACCGATTATTTTGTATTAAGTTATGTTGCGCAGTGGCATTAGTCGTGTTGCTTTGCTTTGTAACTTGCTACAGTGTTATATCGTTTTGAAAAATTTACCGTTCGCAATGACTGAAAAAAGTGGCACCGGAGAGTTTTATTTAGATGATTTGTCAGACTGTCCTGACAGTTATTCAGAAAGTGATAGTGGTGACGACAGTGATAGTAGCGATATCATAACTCGGAGACGAAGATGTGTATTGCCACTAACATACACTGATTCAGAGGAAGATGAAAGAAATATTATTGAGAACGATGTGAATAACAATGAAATTGACGATAAGGTATGGTCGACGAACGACGAGGCAGTAATTCTGGAACCGTTCGAAGGCAGCCCTGGGATAAAAATTATGCCAAGTTCTCCAGAGAATATAATGGACAGTGTCAATTTATTTATTGGAAACGACTTTTTCGAACACTTGGTGATAGAATCCAACCGATATCATTATCAGGTCATGGAGAAATATCGAATTCCATCACAAACAAAAAAATGGACTGATATCACAGTTCCGGATATGAAGAAGTTTTTAGGACTAATAGTTCTAATGGGACAAATAAAAAAAGACGTTCTATACGATTACTGGTCAACTGATCGAACTATTGCAACTCCATTCTTCTCACAAACAATGAGCCGAAACAGATTTGTGCAAATTATGCAGAGCTGGCATTTTTCGGACAATAACAACATACCGCACAATTCACATAGGCTTGCTAAAATTCAACCTGTGACTGTGACTATTTACGGCGGAAATTTGTTGACGTTTATAAACCATGTCAACAATTATCTTTGGACGAATGTATAATCCCGTGGAGGGGTAGACTCTCGATTAGGACGTATAATCCCGCAAAAATAACTAAATATGGGATACTTGTGAGAGTGGTGTGTGAAGCTATCACAGGTTATATATGTAATTTTCACGTTTATGCCGCTGACGGAAATAAATTGGAAGACACAGTTCTAACGGTTATTGAACCATACAAAAACGTGTGGCACGAGGTCTATTAAGACAATTATTATAATAGTGTAAAAATGGCTAGAATTCTTCTAAAAAATAAAATACGAGTGTGTGGAACCATTCGTAAAAATAGAGGTCTTCCTAAATCATTACAAACATTACGGCTTTCAAGAGGACAATACGAATTTCGCAGGAATCGCCAAATCTTGTTAGAAGTGTGGAATAATGGCAAAAGAAATGTCAACATGGTCTCTACCATACATTCTGCACAATTGACAGAATCCACAAGCAGAAGCAAAACATCAGCAGCCCTGATACAAAAGCCTAATTCGATCATAAATTATAATAAATATATGAAGGGCGTAGATCGCGCGGACCAATATCTCTCATATTATTCCATTTTCCGCAAAACAAAAAAATGGACAAAACGCGTTGTAATGTTTTTCATCAATTGTGCACTATTCAATTCATTCAAAGCATACACAGTGCTAAATAGAAAAAATATTACATATAAGAATTTCTTGCACAAAGTGGCAATTGCGTGGACGGAAGATAATGAAACGGAAGATAATTGTACGGAACACGATGACAACCTGCCCAGTCCTGAACTTACAAGGAGAGCACCCATGTTAGACCATCCTGGCAGACTATCGAATTTGGGGAAACACAAACTTATAAATATAGTGACAAGTGGTCGAAGTGTAAAACCCCAAAGACAATGTAGAGTTTGTGGAGCTCATAAAAAAAGAAGTAGAACATGTTTTGTTTGTAAATATTGCGAAGTTCCATTACATAAAGGCGACTGTTATGAACGATATCATACTTTAAAAAAATATTAACTATTTCCTATGTGTAGTAACGACTGTGATACATAAAATAAGTATAATTTACCGTTAATATTATTACAATAAAAGATTTTATTAAATATACTTTTCCTATAATAACAGAAAGCAGACAATTTTATTTAAACACTACACGCACAGACACCCCCGCGTGACACTCTAAACCAGAACAGAGCAGGCGCGAGAGCGAATCCGTGGCTGAGCGGCCGGTCGGACGTGCGTATGCTGTTGAAACGCTAGCGGTCGGTAAAGTGTTAACGGCGTTCCGATCAGAATAACCTACTCCGGTGAGTGCTAAGTGTAAATCGCCTGCAAGCGCCTCGTGGTTTTCCCGGTTAGACGCGGACGTGCCGTGCCGCGTGAACAAAAGGATTGCTATTGACGTCTAAACTCCGTGGAATTCGACGCGTTTTATATTTTCGCGGTTTTCGACCCCGGGACGTAACAAATTTGGTGGCAGCGGTGTGATCCGAGCAATCACCACGATAGCTACTCCCGCAGGAAATACGCACTCCCAGGTGCCCGTCACCTCCGTGAAATCTCGGGAACAGTTATGTGAATATGAGGCTCAATTAAAAGCAGAGGAAGCTAGGTTACGTAGTCAAATCACTAAATTCGAAGAGAAAAAATTGAAGCTTACTATCGATTTCGACAACGCGACAGAGAAATTTGATAAAGATCGCGAACTCCTTCAAAGACAAAACGCCGCCCTAATACAAGAAGTCGAGGCATTGAAAATCCGTCACGGTCCCCCACGCAACAGTACCGTACCCGAGGCACCGGATTTCACCACCGATGATGATGTCGACATGCGTCGTCCCTTTTACCCTGCTAGAGCCACGCGAAACGAAATGAATACGGAAATGACAAACATCACTATGCACGCCGCGTGCAACACAGTCCCGAAATTCGACGGTACAAATCTCCCCGTTTGGAGATTTACGCGAGCTTGCCGTCGGGCCCGCGATTTAGTACCCGGCCGTTCGGAGCAAACACTAGCTAAATTAATCGTAAATAAGTTACAGGGACGCGTGTATACCGCCGTCGAAGATATGAGCATTCTAACGGTCGCGGACATTTGCAATCGGCTGAAAGACGTGTTCGGGCCTTCCGACACTATCGATCATTATCGCGGAAAAATGGCTAACATCAAAATGAGGCCAAACGAGCACATCCTAGATTTTATCGGTCGTACTAAAGACCTTCGTTCGGCAATAATCGATTGCAATCACGCGCATCCAGATTTTGCCGACATTGACGAATTGACAAAGAGGAGTTTTCTCCGAGGCGTAATCCCTACGTTAAAGTACATGATTCGACATTTAGAGTCATATTCGCTCCAGAAATTGTTCGATACTGCGATTGCCTGCTACAAAGAAGCGGAAATAGATAGAAAAGCTTACAACCCGCGAAAAGTTCGATTCGAATCGGAATTCCAATCACGCAATCAGACGCACCAACGATATGAGTCCCCGAGATCGCTATACCGTGACGTCACGTACGCGCCGGCCAACAGACACGCGCCGACCAACAGTTATGAACTCAGACGCGACTTCCCCAAGCGTGCCGCGCAGCAATCTCGAGATAATTATCGCCCGGCCCCTCGCCGTATCGTACCGACCAGACCGACGTACAGTGCCTCGCGCGTAGACAAACGATGTACCTATTGTAAAAATTTGGGACATGATATCCACGAATGCCGGAAAAGAGAGTTCAATAACCGAGCGCGCGAACAAATGTCGGGAAACGGACGAGACCTCCCGACCCAATCGAACGGCCGTCGGGAGGACCCACAAAGATCGAGAAACATCCGCGCGATCGCACAGCAACCAGATCAGGGGGATCTGGAGCACAACGAGTCTCTCGAATCCCCATGTTTTGATCGAGCCTCCGGAAACTGTTAGAATAACGAGAGTAATGATAGAGAGAGAGAGACACCGGGGCAGAGCCCAACATTATAAAAGCGACTCTGCTTAAGCCGGATGTGATTGTAGATACGCTCAACACGTTAAAAATCACGGGAATCACGAAGGGCGCGGTTTCAACCATAGGATCCACAGTCCTAACGATCGCGGCAGTAGAAATCGAAATCCACGTAGTCAGCGACGCTTTTCCCATCCCCGCGGACGGAATCATAGGCTCGGCGTTTCTCTCACAGGGCGCCGAGATCTTATATAAACACCGTAAGTTATCTTGGCACGAGAACAAATTCCCGTTCGTCACCAAGGACCACATTAAGATAGGGCCACGAGAATCCGCTTGCATTACGATAAGCGCCACTTGCCCGAAATTCGATTATCTCAGCCGCCGTGAGATAGCACCGGGAGTATTAATACCCCATTGTTTTGTGTGTACATCCGACGGGAAGATCTGTATCAATTGCGTGAACACCACGGACAAAGCAATCGACCTCCCCATGCTGATCATGGAGCTGGAGGAGGTGGAAGAGATAACAGATACCCTGCCAGAACCTAGCATACCAATTCCAACTATTATTCCCAAGCCGAAAGAAGGCCGCAATTCAAATTCAAAATCTACTAAATCTATCTTCAACCTCTCGCGCCTCTCTGCCTCCCGTTATGAGGAAATAATGGGCATAATTAGCACCAACCATCTCAGTAGCGAGGAGAGAGAGAGCGTCGAAAATATCTTACGAGAATATCACGATATCTTCCATCTCCCCGGGGAACACCTCGGACAAACCAGCGAGGTCAAACACAAAATCGTTACCACAGATCCGATACCCGTGCACGTCAAGCAGTATCGTTACCCACCGATTCATAAGGAGGAAATCGACAGGCAGATGAAAGAACTTCTCGAACAGAAGATAGTAGAGCCGTCCAAATCTCCGTATAATAGCCCCTTATGGATCGTCCCCAAGAAGGCCGACGCTAACGGTAATAAACGTTGGCGTATGGTAATCGATTTCCGTGCGTTAAATGAGAAGTCGGTCCCAGACGCATATCCCCTTCCGAGCATTCTGGAAATACTCGACCAGCTCGGTAGCGCCAAGTACTTTAGCGTGTTCGATTTAGCCAATGGGTTCCACCAAATCGGCATGGACCCGGAAGACGCGCAGAAAACCGCGTTTTCAACACCGTTCGGTCATTACGAGTTTAAACGTATGCCATTCGGCCTCCGCAACGCCCCCGAGACATTTCAGCGCCTCATGGATAGCGTTCTCTCAGGCCTACAAGGAACGGAACTGTTCGTTTACCTAGATGATATTGTCATATACTCCCGCAGCCTTTCGGAACATAGGGCGAAATTCGATAAGTTGGCTCGACGTCTGCGCAACGCGAACTTAAAGCTACAACCCTCGAAATGCGGCTTCTTGCACAAGGAAGTCGCATATCTAGGACACATCATCGGCGAAAACGGTGTGAAACCGTGTCGTTTAAAAATCCAAGCTGTGAAAAAATTTCCGCGGCCCCAGAATATTCGAAGCCTGCGCGAGTTCCTGGGACTGTCAGGCTATTACCGGCGATTTATCCCTAAATTCTCACATATAACGAAACCTATGACAACCCTGTTGAAAAAGGATAAACCTTTCGTATGGAATCGAGAACAAGAGAACGCCTTCTGCGTTCTCCGCGAATTACTCACTACCGAACCTCTGTTGCAATACCCCGATTTTACGAAGGAATTCAACGTAACCACAGACGCCTCAGGTTACGCGATAGGCGGAGTATTGAGTCAGGGCCCCCCAGCAAAGACCGCCCGATAGCCTACGCTTCCAGGCTGTTACACGGTGCAGAGTTGAATTACTCAACTATCGAGAAGGAATGTTTAGCGATAGTATACTGTACACAGTATTTCCGGCCATACATCTACGGCCATAAGTTTAATCTCATCACGGACCATCAGCCCCTGGTCTGGATGAATAACGTTAAAGATCCGACGTCGCAATTGCTCCGCTGGCGCCTTAAACTAGCCGAGTTCGACTATAAGATCACTTACAAAACCGGGAAGACTAATTTGAACGCAGACGCCCTGTCGCGCAATCCTGTACCAGATCTCCTTATCACAATCAAACCAACCCCATCTAAACAAGTCGGGGCCATTCGTCGTAAAAACAGTCGACAGACACCGAACGCGCCGCCGACAAATTCCACAGAGATAACACGACCGCAGTCCCGCCACCCCCCTATGCCATCTGGGCCTCGTCAGCCTACAACCTCGACAGTTCCCACGCAATCGACCCTCGACTCCCCCTCTCCTACACCTTCCCACGCAAACGAAAATCTCGACTCCTCTTCATCCTCAGACGATCAGATTTTCGACAATTACAACACGCAGTACACAAATAACAGACGTACTATCATACATACGCGGGACAGACTATCTATGAGGAACGACAACCTAGCAATATTCGTAACAGCGGACGGTCAACCAATAGACGAAGGAGCAGTCGACGTTTTTACTATAGGCAAATTCCAACGCATCTCCGGTCTCACATTATTTCGGGCTCGAGTACTAACCCACGGGGCTAAAAATTTAATCCTACTTCCTATAAAGGACACGCAACTCCACACAACCAATTCCGAAGGGGTGGTAGAAGCCCTGAGGTCACTCCTAGACGTTGTAACAGAACTCCAATTGGATTCTGTAAGCCTTTCAAAGACTTCCCTGGACGACGTAAACTGGACATTTATCTATAAAACTTTGATCGACTTATTTTCCACAACAGACGCACAGATCTTCGCGTGCGGACATAACGTAAAAATTCCGCCCGCGAGCGAACGATTAGAAATTATCGCGGAAAATCACTGCTCCGCTTTCGCGGGACACAAAGGGGTGACTAAGACGTACAGACGCATCAGAGAAAAGTACTTTTGGCCCGCGTTGAAACGCGAGGTTCAGGAATTCGCCAATACTTGCAATAACTGTCAAAAGAAGAAACTAACGCGTGTAAAATCCCGGCAACCAATGACGATCACCGACACTCCAGGGAAAGCCTTCGAGAAGGTTTCCATGGACATCGTAGGCCCACTCCCTACATCATTAAACAACTTCTTCTACATCCTTACTATCCAGGACCTCCTCACAAAGTACTCCCTCGCGATCCCCCTTGCAAACACTAACGCGATAGAGATAGCCGACGCGTTCACGAAGCATTTCATTTGCCGGTTCGGCGCTCCCAAAGGGATTTTGACCGATCAGGGGACGAATTTTCTGAGTTCCCTGATGAGGAATGTCGCTAAGCGTTTTAAGATAGCTCAATTTAAAACCACCGCGTTCAGGCCGCAAAGCAATGGTTCTATCGAGCGGTCACATCACGTACTCACCGAATATTTAAAGCAATACGTGAAGAATAACGACTGGGACGAGTGGCTCCCATTCGCGACATTCTCGTATAACACTAGTACGCACGAAGGAACCCTATTCACACCCCACGAACTCGTGTTCGGCACGGTGGCTCGTACACCATCCGCAAACAGCGCGGCCCACGACTCGACCGACGTATCGTACGCGCACTATTTAGAAAGGCTGCAGGAAAAATTATCAGGTACCACCCAGAAGGCAAGAGAGAACCTGACCACGGCAAAGGTAAGATCAAAAAGATTTTACGATAAACGAACGAATGTCCGAACCTTCGCTGTCGGGGACAAGGTCTTCCTATTGAAGGAACCTCGGAAGGGGAAATTCGACGACGAATACACCGGACCGTATACCATACTAGAATGCTTAAGCAACCAGAATGTACGAATTAATTTTAAGACCGGTTCCCGCGTGGTACATTCCGACAAATTGAAACACGCGCCCAAACCACTCGTACATGTAAGCAGCGTCGGCTGCACCCTCGTCAAAACCCCCTCCCACGAGACCCCCACCCAACAACAGCGATATAAGACGGTGCTCGAGGCGATCCAGGCACAGTCACCATCCAGCAGCAGCATGAAAAACTACGTAGCCATTCTAGCGGTCTTCGCCATCTTCCGAACATCCACTGCGCTCATCGGGTACGACTGCAGCGGCACTACACTCAACGTCACTACGTTTTCCACGGTCGATAAGCCCAAATGCGAGGGTACCGACGCCAAACCACACGTCGAAAATACAGAGGTGCAGCTCCTCCAGCTGGTGGATTTCGACGAAACTCGAACGATACAGTGCAAGGTTGAAGTCGACCGCACTATATATCACTGTGGCATGCACTCGCACACCTCCGTTGTCAACAATGGAAGGCAACAATACATACTAAATACACCACAGGACATATGCCGAACGATGCAAGACTCGGGGACACTCATGCTTCCACCGACGGGTCAGATCGCAGGCCTAGTCCGGAACAGCACCACAACCAGAAGCCTGACGCTGGCTGGGGAAATCCTCCAGGATGGAACCTGCAGTGGCACAACGTATAGCGATCCCTTCGGCACGTGGACAGGAGTCGTGGTGCAAGCAGTAGTAAGAATAACACTCAGAAGTTTCAACTCGGCAGTAAAACTCTCCTCGGGAGAAGTCTTTCTACCCTCGGGACACCATTGCCCTCTCAACAGGGAATATTGCATGGACCCAGAGGACGGATTCTCATACTGGAACAGCCTCCCAGATGACAGCTGCCACCTAAAACAATACAACGTACTATATGAAGGCAAGGCTACGAAGGTTGGAACCAAATCCTCCAATATGGCGGTATATACCGTCACTTCGGGTGACACAGCCTTCGCACTCACCAGCACCGGCCACGCCCAGATCTGCGGCTACACGCTCACGAAAACGGAGCACCCCAAACTCCTTATCGTGGACACCCGAAAAGACGGCAGGTTCAAGGCAGCACAGAAGAAGAACGTTAACAACCTAGACATCTTCACGTACGTAAACACCAAATTCGTATACATGGACAAGCACATAAGGTCACAAATTTTGTCGCTCTACCTCGACATCACGAGACAGAAATGCCGCTTGGAATAGCAAATCCTAAGAAACGTAATCTCGCTGATACACATAGCGCCGGCAGAGGTCGCCACCACTCTGGTGAAAGAACCAGGATTCATGGCCATTCAGTCAGGCGAGGCTATCCATGTGATAAAATGCATCCCGGTACAATGCTCACTCCGAAAAACTACGGATTGCTTCGACGAATTGCCGGTGCAACATCAAAATCAATCCTTTTTCCTAACACCGAGAACAAGAATCCTAGTAAAAAACAGGAACCAGGAGGGAGTGCAATGAATTGATCTCGCCGGCATTCAAAATCCACGGGACGTGGTTCCGAATGACGCCGCGACCAGTGGAAAGCGTACCACCACCGCCACTCCAACCCATAACAGAAGCCGCTTGGAAATACACCAATCCCACTAACCTAGCAAACGGCGGAATTTACACGCAAGAAGACATCCAGAAACTAAATGATCACATAATGTTCCCGGCGGAAAAAGCACCGGTCATCAACGCTCTAGCACAAGGAGCCTCCGGCCGCGCCTTCGCGCCTGATTCAATAAGGTTATATAACCTCTTGGACGAAACAACGCTGGAACGGATTGCCGAATCAACGGGGAAGAAGATATGGAACGGGTTTATGGAATTCGGTTCCGTCATGGCGGGACTAATGGGCATCTACCTGGTAATTCGCTGCATCAAGGCAGCAATCAACACCGTCTTGAACGGCATCGCGCTCCACGCCGCATACGGCTGCAGTCTACAACTTCTGGCGGCAACCTGGAGCACACTCACACACTTCTGCCTCTACTTGAAAGGCAAAAACAATCATAGTGAACTAAGTGAAGTGAACACCCAAGTGAGCCCCTTAGAGTGCATAAACACAGACAAACCCACCCTAAGTGAACCCCTCACCAATAGTAAAAGACACTTTTGAAGTACACGTCAAACCAACTAGCAAGTATGTTACATATAAACGATCCAAGAAGTCGAACCTCTTTTCGGACGACGATTTTAAAGAAACGATTTGGCTTCAAATTCATGCGATATGAACAATTTAACTTCAGATTCAGGAGAAATACACGAATTAGCTTCAAATTCACACGAAACAAACGACTTAACTTCAATATCATGCGAAACACACGATTTCGATTCAAATTCGTGCAAAATAACGATTTTAAACAAACGATTTAGCTACAAATTCATGCGAAATGATCAATTTAGCTTCAGATTCATGTGAAATACACGAATCAGCTTCAAATTCACGCGATATGAACAATTTAACTTCAGATTCATGAGAAATACACGAATCAGCTTCAAATTCAAGCGAAACATACGATTTAGCTTCAATATCATGCGAAACACACGATTTCGACTCAAATTCGTGCGAAATAGCGATTTTAAACAAACGATTTAGCTACAAATTCATGCGAAATGATCAATTTAACTTCAGATTCATGCGAAATACACGAATTAGCTTTAAATCAACGCGAAACATACGATTTAGCTTCAATATCATGCGAAACACACGATTTCGATTGAAATTCGTGCGAAATAGCGATTTTAAAGAAACGATATGGCTTCAAATTCATGCGATATGAACAATTTAACTTCAGATTCATGAGAAATACACGAATTAGCTTCAAATTCACACGAAACAAACGATTTAACTTCAATATCATGCGAAACACACGATTTCGATTCAAATTCGTGCAAAATAACGATTTTAAACAAACGATTTAGCTACAAATTCATGCGAAATGATCAATTTAGCTTCAGATTCATGCGAAATACACGAATTAGCTTTAAATCAACGAGAAACATACGATTTAGCATCAATATCATGCGAAACACACGATTTCGATTGAAATTCGTGCGAAATAGCGATTTTAAAGAAACGATTTGGCTTCAAATTCATGCGATATGAACAATTTAACTTCAGATTCATGAGAAATACACGAATTAGCTTCAAATTCACACGAAACAAACGATTTAACTTCAATATCATGCGAAACACACGATTTCGATTCAAATTCGTGCAAAATAACGATTTTAAACAAACGATTTAGCTACAAATTCATGCGAAATGATCAATTTAGCTTCAGATTCATGTGAAAT
Source organism: Megalopta genalis (assembly GCF_051020955.1). Taxonomy (NCBI): domain Eukaryota; kingdom Metazoa; phylum Arthropoda; class Insecta; order Hymenoptera; family Halictidae; genus Megalopta; species Megalopta genalis. The sequence continues at coordinate 760,839 of NW_027476133.1, forward strand.
ACACGAATCAGCTTCAAATTCACGCGATATGAACAATTTAACTTCAGATTCATGAGAAATACACGAATCAGCTTCAAATTCAAGCGAAACATACGATTTAGCTTCAATATCATGCGAAACACACGATTTCGACTCAAATTCGTGCGAAATAACGATTTTAAACAAACGATTTAGCTACAAATTCATGCGAAATGATCAATTTAACTTCAGATTCATGCGAAATACACGAATTAGCTTTAAATCAACGCGAAACATACGATTTAGCTTCAATATCATGCGAAACACACGATTTCGATTGAAATTCGTGCGAAATAGCGATTTTAAAGAAACGATTTGGCTTCAAATTCATGCGATATGAACAATTTAACTTCAGATTCATGAGAAATACACGAATTAGCTTCAAATTCACACGAAACAAACGATTTAACTTCAATATCATGCGAAACACACGATTTCGATTCAAATTCGTGCAAAATAACGATTTTAAACAAACGATTTAGCTACAAATTCATGCGAAATGATCAATTTAGCTTCAGATTCATGCGAAATACACGAATTAGCTTTAAATCAACGAGAAACATACGATTTAGCATCAATATCATGCGAAACACACGATTTCGATTGAAATTCGTGCGAAATAGCGATTTTAAAGAAACGATTTGGCTTCAAATTCATGCGATATGAACAATTTAACTTCAGATTCATGAGAAATACACGAATTAGCTTCAAATTCACACGAAACAAACGATTTAACTTCAATATCATGCGGAACACACGATTTCGATTCAAATTCGTGCAAAATAACGATTTTAAACAAACGATTTAGCTTCAAATTCATGCGAAATGATCAATTTAGCTTCAGATTCATGCGAAATACACGAATCAGCTTCAAATTCACGCGAAACATACGATTTAGCTTCAATATCATGCGAAACTCACGATTTCGCATCAAATTCGTGCATAATAACGATTTTAAACAAACGATTTAGCTACAAATTCATGCGAAATGATCAATTTAGCTTCAGATTCAAGCGAAATACACGAATTAGCTTTAAATCAACGAGAAACATACGATTTAGCATCAATATCATGCGAAACACACGATTTCGATTCCAATTCGTGCGAAATAGCGATTTTAAACAAACGATTTGGCTTCAAATTCATGCGATATGGACAATTTAACTTCAGATTCATGAGAAATACACGAATTAGCTTCAAATTCGCACGAAACAAACGATTTAACTTCAATATCATGCGAAACTCACGATTTCGCTTCAAATTCGTGCAAAATAACGATTTTAAACAAACGATTTAGCTACAAATTCATGCGAAATGATCAATTTAGCTTCAGATTCATGCGAAATACACGAATCAGCTTGAAATTCACGCGAAACATACGATTTAGCTTCAATATCATGCGAAACACACGATTTCGATTCAAACTCGTGCGAAATAGCGATTTTAAACAAACGATTTAGCTACAAATTCATGCGAAAAGATCAATTTAACTTCAGATTCATGCGAAATACACGAATTAGCTTTAAATCAACGCGAAACATACGATTTAGCTTCAATATCATGCGAAAAACACGATTTCGATTGAAATTCGTGCGAAATAGCGATTTTAAAGAAACGATTTGGCTTCAAATTCATGCGAAATGATCAATTTAGCTTCAGAATCATGTGAAATACACGAATCAGCTTCAAATTCACGCGATATGAACAATTTAACTTCAGATTCATGAGAAATACACGAATCAGCTTCAAATTCAAGCGAAACATACGATTTAGCTTCAATATCATGCGAAACTCACGATTTCGCATCAAATTCGTGCATAATAACGATTTTAAACAAACGATTTAGCTACAAATTCATGCGAAATGATCAATTTAGCTTCAGATTCAAGCGAAATACACGAATTAGCTTTAAATCAACGAGAAACATACGATTTAGCATCAATATCATGCGAAACACACGATTTCGATTCCAATTCGTGCGAAATAGCGATTTTAAACAAACGATTTGGCTTCAAATTCATGCGATATGGACAATTTAACTTCAGATTCATGAGAAATACACGAATTAGCTTCAAATTCGCACGAAACAAACGATTTAACTTCAATATCATGCGAAACTCACGATTTCGCTTCAAATTCGTGCAAAATAACGATTTTAAACAAACGATTTAGCTACAAATTCATGCGAAATGATCAATTTAGCTTCAGATTCATGCGAAATACACGAATCAGCTTGAAATTCACGCGAAACATACGATTTAGCTTCAATATCATGCGAAACACACGATTTCGATTCAAACTCGTGCGAAATAGCGATTTTAAACAAACGATTTAGCTACAAATTCATGCGAAAAGATCAATTTAACTTCAGATTCATGCGAAATACACGAATTAGCTTTAAATCAACGCGAAACATACGATTTAGCTTCAATATCATGCGAAAAACACGATTTCGATTGAAATTCGTGCGAAATAGCGATTTTAAAGAAACGATTTGGCTTCAAATTCATGCGAAATGATCAATTTAGCTTCAGATTCATGTGAAATACACGAATCAGCTTCAAATTCACGCGATATGAACAATTTAACTTCAGATTCATGAGAAATACACGAATCAGCTTCAAATTCAAGCGAAACATACGATTTAGCTTCAATATCATGCGAAACACACGATTTCGATTCAAATTCGTGCGAAATAACGATTTTAAACAAACGATTTAGCTACAAATTCATGCGAAATGATCAATTTAGCTTCAGATTCATGCGAAATACACGAATTAGCTTTAAATCAACGCGAAACATACGATTTAGCATCAATATCATGCGAAACACACGATTTCGATTCAAATTCGTGCAAAATAACGATTTTAAACAAACGATTTAGCTACAAATTCATGCGAAATGGTCAATTTAGCTTCAGATTCATGCGAAATACACGAATTAGCTTTACATCAACGAGAAACATACGATTTAGCATCAATATCATGCGAAACTCACGATTTCGATTCAAATTCGTGCGAAATAGCGATTTTAAACAAACGATTTAGCTTCAAATTCATGCGAAATGATCAATTTAGCTTCAGATTCATGCGAAATACACGAATCAGCTTCAAATTCACGCGAAACATACGATTTAGCTTCAATATCATGCGAAACTCACGATTTCGCTTCAAATTCGTGCAAAATAACGATTTTAAACGATTTAGCTACAAATTCATGCGAAATGATCAATTTAGCTTCAGATTCATGCGAAATACACGAATCAGCTTCAAATTCACGCGAAACATACGATTTAGCTTCAATATCATGCGAAACTCACGATTTCGCTTCAAATTCGTGCAAAATAACGATTTTAAACAAACGATTTAGCTACAAATTCATGCGAAATGATCAATTTAGCTTCAGATTCATGCGAAATACACGAATTAGCTTTAAATCAACGCGAAACATACGATTTAGCATCAATATCATGCGAAACACACGATTTCGATTCAAATTCGTGCAAAATAACGATTTTAAACAAACGATTTAGCTACAAATTCATGCGAAATGATCAATTTAGCTTCAGATTCATGTGAAATACACGAATCAGCTTCAAATTCACGCGATATGAACAATTTAACTTCAGATTCATGAGAAATACACGAATCAGCTTCAAATTCAAGCGAAACATACGATTTAGCTTCAATATCATGCGAAACACACGATTTCGATTCAAATTCGTGCGAGATAGCGATTTTAAACAAACGATTTAGCTTCAAATTCATGCGAAATGATCAATTTAGCTTCAGATTCATGCGAAATACACGAATCAGCTTCAAATTCACGCGAAACATACGATTTAGCTTCAATATCATGCGAAACTCACGATTTCGCTTCAAATTCGTGCAAAATAACGATTTTAAACAAACGATTTAGCTACAAATTCATGCGAAATGATCAATTTAGCTTCAGATTCATGCGAAATACACGAATTAGCTTTAAATCAACGAGAAACATACGATTTAGCATCAATATCATGCGAAACACACGATTTCGATTCCAATTCGTGCGAAATAGCGATTTTAAACAAACGATTTGGCTTCAAATTCATGCGATATGGACAATTTAACTTCAGATTCATGAGAAATACGCGAATTAGCTTCAAATTCGCACGAAACAAACGATTTAACTTCAATATCATGCGAAACACACGATTTCGATTCAAATTCGTGCGAAATAGCGATTTTAAACAAACGATTTAGCTTCAAATTCATGCGAAATGATCAATTTAGCTTCAGATTCATGCGAAATACACGAATCAGCTTCAAATTCACGCGAAACATACGATTTAGCTTCAATATCATGCGAAACTCACGATTTCGCTTCAAATTCGTGCAAAATAACGATTTTAAACAAACGATTTAGCTACAAATTCATGCGAAATGATCAATTTAGCTTCAGATTCATGCGAAATACACGAATTAGCTTTAAATCCACGAGAAACATACGATTTAGCATCAATATCATGCGAAACACACGATTTCGATTCCAATTCGTGCGAAATAGCGATTTTAAACAAACGATTTGGCTTCAAATTCATGCGAATGGACAATTTAACTTCAGATTCATGAGAAATACACGAATTAGCTTCAAATTCGCACGAAACAAACGATTTAACTTCAATATCATGCGAAACTCACGATTTCGCTTCAAATTCGTGCAAAATAACGATTTTAAACAAACGATTTAGCTACAAATTCATGCGAAATGATCAATTTAGCTTCAGATTCATGCGAAATACACGAATTAGCTTTAAATCAACGAGAAACATACGATTTAGCATCAATATCATGCGAAACACACGATTTCGATTCCAATTCGTGCGAAATAGCGATTTTAAACAAACGATTTGGCTTCAAATTCATGCGATATGGACAATTTAACTTCAGATTCATGAGAAATACACGAATTAGCTTCAAATTCGCACGAAACAAACGATTTAACTTCAATATCATGCGAAACTCACGATTTCGATTCAAATTCGTGCGAAATAGCGATTTTAAACAAACGATTTAGCTTCAAATTCATGCGAAATGATCAATTTAGCTTCAGATTCATGCGAAATGATCAATTTAGCTTCAGATTCATGCGAAATACACGAATCAGCTTCAAATTCACGCGAAACATACGATTTAGCTTCAATATCATGCGAAACTCACGATTTCGCTTCAAATTCGTGCATAATAACGATTTTAAACAAACGATTTAGCTACAAATTCATGCGAAATGATCAATTTAGCTTCAGATTCAAGCGAAATACACGAATTAGCTTTAAATCAACGAGAAACATACGATTTAGCATCAATATCATGCGAAACACACGATTTCGATTCCAATTCGTGCGAAATAGCGATTTTAAACAAACGATTTGGCTTCAAATTCATGCGAAATGGACAATTTAACTTCAGATTCATGAGAAATACACGAATTAGCTTCAAATTCGCACGAAACAAACGATTTAACTTCAATATCATGCGAAACTCACGATTTCGCTTCAAATTCGTGCAAAATAACGATTTTAAACAAACGATTTAGCTACAAATTCATGCGAAATGATCAATTTAGCTTCAGATTCATGCGAAATACACGAATCAGCTTCAAATTCACGCGAAACATACGATTTAGCTTCAATATCATGCGAAACTCACGATTTCGCTTCAAATTCGTGCAAAATAACGATTTTAAACAAACGATTTAGCTACAAATTCATGCGAAATGATCAATTTAGCTTCAGATTCATGCGAAATACACGAATTAGCTTTAAATCCACGAGAAACATACGATTTAGCATCAATATCATGCGAAACACACGATTTCGATTCCAATTCGTGCGAAATAGCGATTTTAAACAAACGATTTGGCTTCAAATTCATGCGAAATGGACAATTTAACTTCAGATTCATGAGAAATACACGAATTAGCTTCAAATTCGCACGAAACAAACGATTTAACTTCAATATCATGCGAAACTCACGATTTCGCTTCAAATTCGTGCAAAATAACGATTTTAAACAAACGATTTAGCTACAAATTCATGCGAAATGATCAATTTAGCTTCAGATTCATGCGAAATACACGAATTAGCTTTAAATCAACGAGAAACATACGATTTAGCATCAATATCATGCGAAACACACGATTTCGATTCCAATTCGTGCGAAATAGCGATTTTAAACAAACGATTTGGCTTCAAATTCATGCGATATGGACAATTTAACTTCAGATTCATGAGAAATACACGAATTAGCTTCAAATTCGCACGAAACAAACGATTTAACTTCAATATCATGCGAAACTCACGATTTCGATTCAAATTCGTGCGAAATAGCGATTTTAAACAAACGATTTAGCTTCAAATTCATGCGAAATGATCAATTTAGCTTCAGATTCATGCGAAATGATCAATTTAGCTTCAGATTCATGCGAAATACACGAATCAGCTTCAAATTCACGCGAAACATACGATTTAGCTTCAATATCATGCGAAACTCACGATTTCGCTTCAAATTCGTGCATAATAACGATTTTAAACAAACGATTTAGCTACAAATTCATGCGAAATGATCAATTTAGCTTCAGATTCAAGCGAAATACACGAATTAGCTTTAAATCAACGAGAAACATACGATTTAGCATCAATATCATGCGAAACACACGATTTCGATTCCAATTCGTGCGAAATAGCGATTTTAAACAAACGATTTGGCTTCAAATTCATGCGAAATGGACAATTTAACTTCAGATTCATGCGAAATACACGAATTAGCTTTAAATCAACGCGAAACATACGATTTAGCTTCAATATCATGCGAAAACCACGATTTCGATTGAAATTCGTGCAAAATAGCGATTTTAAAGAAACGATTTGGCTTTGTTACGTCTCGCGACGTATTGCGTAGCGCGTAACTTAACAATAAGACCTTATATACGAATAGCCGATAAGCATAGGTTAGCCTTTAGACATTACGCCTATATTAAGTAATAATAACTATATCCGTTCGCATGCATAGCACCACGCATAATACACTTTAAGTCGGACATAATACGGGCGCCAACCTGTCGCGCCAATCTGTCTCCGTTTTCCTCGTACAACCACTTTTCCTCTCGCCTACCCTTTTAGGACTCCTTATCGCTACATAGATCTCCACTTGCACCTTTCCTCTCGCCTACCCTTTTAGGACTCCTTATCATTACATAGATCTCCACTCGCACTTTTCCTCTCGCCTACCCTTTTAAGATCCCTTATCGATACATAGATCTCCACTTGCACTTTTCCTCTCGCCTACCCTCTTAGGATCCCTTACCATTACACAAACTTTCACTTATCTTGCCCTCGCCTACCCTTCACGACCCTCTCAATCTTTGCATACCTGCTTCACTTTCCCGGCCGCCGTCTCGACGCCTACGCCGGCGCCCCGTACCTCTGACATAGGCAGCCCCACTCCCCGCCGCACCGAGGGCGCGCACGCAGCGACCCCCACCCCTCGCCGTACCAGAGGAGCTCCGAGCAGCGACTCGGAACATCAGTTCTACCTCCGCCGCCTCCTGGACTAGACGCCCAGCGCCAGCACTCCGCATAGTGCTACGCGTTACTATTTCCATTTCGACTCTGAATCTTAGTTCGTACTTAACAATTTTAAGTCTCTTAAAGTATAAGTCTACAAGTGTAACTTTAATTCAAGAATATACTACCTTTATTTCATATACATAAATTCAGTGAATGTTATTATCAACTACCAGTTCCTTAAACTAACTTCGACGTTAACATAATTCAATATCGGCTTGGTGGTTACTGTCTAGTATCGGCTGGACAATTGCTTACTTAATAATTTTCTTAATTTGTGAATACGCTTTCGTGCGCCTTGGAGCACGCCCCGTATGCTCGGCACGAACGTATATTCTCTTAGAGAAATAGCCCTTTCTACCAGTGTGTGTTGGACGCTCGCCCCGTAAGCGCCGCACTAGTAGAGAGTCGTACCATTTCCACTATTTGCACGTTGCATTAGCATCACGCTTGTATTTAACGTCCATGCCGAAACACGCCGGTCGATCCTATCAACTAAGGAAGCTGCGCAGATCTCACGCGGAACGACCACAACGTTCGCGTGATCCTACGCTAACAGTTAACGCCGTCATCGAAGCCAAACTGCGACAGCTGCTGCAGACGGCCCGGACTCCCTGGACAACGCCAAGGACTCTCGACGTTCCGATCTCCATCCTCGACGTCGCCAGGATCCCCAGAGCCGACCCGAGACGACTCCTCTACATCGTCCTCGCGCAACGCACCAACAGCATGCCGATTAGAATAACCTGCTCCGGTGAGTGCTAAGTGTAAATCGCCTGCAAGCGCCTCGTGGTTATCCCAGTTAGACGCGGACGTGCCGTGCCGCGTGAACGAAAAGGATTGCTATTTACGTCTAAACTCCGTGGAATTCGACGCGTTTATTATTAACGCGGTTTTCGACCCCGGGACGTAACAAAATTGGTGGCAGCGGTGGGATTCTGAGCAATCACCACGATGGCCACTCCCGCAGGAAACACGCGCTCCCAGGGGCCCGCCCCCTCCGTGAAATCCCAAGAACAGTTGTGCGAATATGAGGCTCAATTAATAGCAGAGGAAGCTAGATTACGTAATCAAATAACAAAATTCGAAGAAAAGAAGTTGAAACTCACTATCGATTTCGACAACGCGAGAGAGAAATTCGATAAAGACCGCGAGCTCCTTCAAAGACAGAACGCCGCGCTAGTACAAGAGGTCGAGGCATTTAAAATCCGTCACGGTTCCCCACTCGACAATACCGTGATCGAAGCATCGGATTTCACCACCGACGATGACGTCGACATGCGTCGCTCCTTTTACCCTGCTAGAACCACGCGAAGCGAAATGAACACAGAAATGACGAACATCACCATGCATGCCGCGTGTAACACAGTCCCGGAATTCGACGGCACAAATCTCCCCGTCTGGAGATTTACGCGAGCTTGCCGTCGGGCCCGCGATTTAGTACCCAGCCGTTCGGAACAAACGTTGGCTAAACTAGTCGTGAACAAGTTGCAAGGACGTGCGTATACCGCCATCGAGGATATGAATATTTTAACGGTCGCGGACATTTGCAACCGGTTGAAAGACGTGTTCGGACCCTCCGACACCATCGATCATTATCGCGGAGAAATGGCCAACATCAAAATGAGGCCAATCGAGCACATCCTGGATTTTATCGGCCGTACTAAAGACCTTCGCTCGGCAATAATCGACTGCAATCACGCGCACCCAGATCTCGCCGACATAGATGAATTAACAAACAGGAACTTTCTCCGAGGCGTAATCCCTACATTGAAATATATGATTCGACATCTAGAATCATATTCGCTCCAGAAATTGTTCGACACTGCGATCGCGTGCTACAAAGAAGCGGAAGCAGATAGACAATCTTACAACCCGCGAGAAGTTCGATTCTCCGAACCGCAATCTAACGTACCGGAAAGGCGTTATCGCTCGCCGTCACCGTATCGCGTGGGATTCCAACGTAATCAATCGTACCAAAGATACGAGTCTCCGAGACCACTATACCGTGACGTCACGTACGCGCCGACAAATAGACGCGCGCCGACCAATAACTACGAATCCAGGCGCGACTTCGCCACACGTGCCGCGCCGCAACACCAAGACAATTATCGCTCGGCCCCTCACCGCATCGAACCAACCAGATCGACGTACAATGCCTCGCGCGTGGACAAACAATGCACTTACTGTAAAAATCTGGGTCATGATATCCACGAGTGTAGGAAAAGAGAATTCAACAACCGAGCGCGCGAACAAATGTCGGGAAACGGACGAAACCTCCCGACCCAATCGAGCGGCCGTCGGGAGGACCCGCGAAGATCGAGAAACATCCGCGCGATCGCCCAGCAACCAGATCAGGAGGATCTGGAGCACAGCGAGTCTCCCGAATCGCACTAAGACCCGATACCGCCGTACCCCATGTCTTGATCGAGCCCCCGGAAACCGTTAGGACAATGAGAGTTATGATAGACACCGGAGCAGAGCCCAACATTATAAAAGCAACTCTGCTTAAGCCGGACGTGATCATAGATACGCTCAATACGATAAAAATCACGGGAATCACGGAGGGCGCAGTTTCAACCATGGGATCCACCATCTTAACGATCGCGGCAGTAGAAGTCGAATTCCACGTAGTCAGCGACACCTTTCCCATCCCCGCGGACGGAATCATAGGCTCGGCGTTTCTCTCACAGGGCGCCGAGATCTCATACAAGCACCATAAATTATCTTGGCACGATAACGAGTTCCCGTTCGTAACCAAGGACCGTATTAAGATAGGGCCACGAGAGTCAGCTTGCATTGCGATAAGCGCCACTGGCCCGAAGTTCGGTTATCTCAGCCGTCGCGAGATAGCACCGGGAGTATTAATACCTCATTGTTTGGCGCGTATATCCGGCGGTAAAATCTGTATCAATTGCGTAAACACCACGGATAAAGCAATCGACCTCCCCATGCCGATCATGGAGCTGGAGGAGGTGGAAGAGATAACAGATACCCTGCCAGAATCTAACATACCAACCCCGAGTACTACTTCCGCGCCGAAAGAAGGCCGCAATTCAAATTCAAAATCTACTAAATCTATCTTCAACCTCTCGCGCCTCTCTGCCTCCCGTTATGAGGAAATAATGGGCATAATTAGCACCAACCATCTCAGTAGCGAGGAGAGAGAGAGCGTCGAAAATATCTTACGAGAATATCACGATATCTTCCATCTCCCCGGGGAACACCTCGGACAAACCAGCGAGGTCAAACACAAAATCGTTACCACAGATCCGATACCCGTGCACGTCAAGCAGTATCGTTACCCACCGATTCATAAGGAGGAAATCGACAGGCAGATGAAAGAACTTCTCGAACAGAAGATAGTAGAGCCGTCCAAATCTCCGTATAATAGCCCCTTATGGATCGTCCCCAAGAAGGCCGACGCTAACGGTAATAAACGTTGGCGTATGGTAATCGATTTCCGTGCGTTAAATGAGAAGTCGGTCCCAGACGCATATCCCCTTCCGAGCATTCTGGAAATACTCGACCAGCTCGGTAGCGCCAAGTACTTTAGCGTGTTCGATTTAGCCAATGGGTTTCACCAAATCGGTATGGACCTGGAAGACGTACAGAAAACCGCGTTCTCGACACCATTCGGATATTATGAAATTTAAACGCATGCCTTTCGGTCTCCGCAACGCTCCTGCGACCTTTCAGCACCTCATGGACAGCGTTCTCTCAGGTCTACAGGGAACAGAATTGTTTGTTTATCTAGACCATATTGTTACTTATTCCCGCAGACTTTCGGAACATAGGGCGAAATTCGATAAGTTAGCTCGACGACTGCGCAATGCAAACTTAAAGCTACAATCCTCGAAATGCGGTTTCTTACACAAGGAAGTGGCATATCTGGGACACATCATCGGCGAAGATGGTGTGAAACCATGTCCCTTAAAGTTTTAAGCTGTAAAGGAATTCCCGCGGCCCCAGAATATTCGGAACCTGCGCGAATTCTTAGGACTGTCGGGCTACTATCGGCGATTTATCCCTAAATTTTCACACATAACGAAACCACTGACAATCCTGCTGAAGAAGGATAAACCGTTCGTGTGGAATCAGGAACAAGAGAACGCCTTCTGCGTTCTTCGTGAGTTACTAACTACCGAGCCCCTGCTACAATATCCCGATTTTACGAAGGAATTCAATGTAACTACAGACGCCTCACATTAAAAACCGAATAATTTGACCTATCGCATGAGTGAATTGTGTAAAAACTGTGGAAGTTTAAAAATTCACCAATAGTTCGAAAAAACACGTGCTCTCACCTCGAGCTTCGAGACGCCACCGTCGGCGTGGGCTGGCGCTGCTCTCGCGGTGTTCTGCTCCGTGATTGGCTCCCGCCGAGTAGAGAGGAAACTCTCTTCTGAAAAAAGTGTTCATTGCTGCCAACTTTTAAAATTTTTCGGCGGTTGGCAGCAGCTACCTCCGGGGGCCAGAAACAAAGTTCGAGTTTCCGCCACAGACTTACAAAAACTGCAGTGCGGGAAATTTAAAACGTAGTGGACAAAAACTAACAGACAGTGAACAATTATTAACAAAATTGTTTAAACAAATTGTTTAAACAATTTTTAACAACTATTGACAATTTTCGGACTTTTTCACAAATAAGAACAACAAGAAAGTCACCATGGGAAGTGACTGGAAGACGGTGCAGACGAGGGAAGCGAAAAAGCTAGGGAAGAAAATGAAGCGCAAGGCTGCATCCGATGACGAGGAACTCGCCGAGAGCTTGCCGGAGGAGGACTCTAGGCACTTCAAGAGCTTAATTAAGAGGGCCTACACATACACCGAACGCATCCTGGCTGAAAACAAAGCCCTCAGAAACGAAACAGAAAAAAAGGATCCCATTGAGGCGAGGCTGGACAACCTTACAAAAATTGTAAGCAGTGTTGTCAACACGGTCAACACCCTGGGGAAGACAATACAGTGAAACCCAACAACAATAACAACAACAAACACGCCAACCAACACCTATGCCAACATCACCAAATCAGGGACAAAAACAATAACATTACCGAAGAGATACGTTGCTACGGTGTATCCTACCGAAGCCACACCTTCTTCCAGCAGTGAGACCACGAAGAAAACAATAATCGACACCATAGCCCCAACAAAAGAGAATATAAAAATAAGAAACGTCCGCAAGATACACAACAATGGGATCCTAATAGAGACGGAAACCAAAGAGGATCTTGACAAGATCCTCAAAAACAAAACCCTGCCGAAGGCTGGCCTGAAAGCTGACCTGCCGACAAAAAAGAAGCCCCGGGCCATCATCTACGGAGTCTCCTGCACAGTGACCGAAGACGACCTTATAGGTGCCCTGAAGTGCCAAAATCTAGAGCACTTAACCGACGAGGACTTCGCACAGAAGGTGAAGGTCCTCTACAAAACCGGGGACAAATCCAGGGACACCACGAACTGGGTCTTTGAACTGTCTCCGGATGTCAGAGAAACCCTATTCGCCACTGGGCGAGTCTTCGTCGGCTGGAATTCCTGCGCGATCAGGGACTACAATATAGTCAGCAGGTGCTATAAGTGCCAATCTTTCGGCCACATCTCGAAACACTGCAGGGCAACCATCGAAACCTGTGGTCACTGTGCCAAGGATGGGCACTCTTTTGACAAGTGCCCAGAGAAGAGCAACCACCCCACGTGCATCAACTGCAAAAGGGTGAACAAGCCATGCGACCACTCCTCCAGGAGCAAAGACTGCCCTGCCTTCCGCTACGCCATGGAGGTTAACTCTAGCAAGATTGATTATGGTAAGTAAACCTTCACCTCTTGTAAACGCGGGAACCACCGGGAGAAACACAATGCCACACAGGAGAGATCGTATCCCCACTATAAAGGTCGCGCAAATCAACACAAACAACTGTAGAACGGCAGTGGACGAGCTAAGACTAATAGCCTCAAGAAAGGGGCTTGACGTGTTAGCAATCCAAGAGCCATACATACACCCGAACACAAAATACACTAACGTTCTCGGAATCACGACACAAACAATTACAGACAACAAACACTTCTCAGACAACGCTTCTAAAAACATCATCAAAAGCGCCCTAGTAATTTGTAACCCGGCGCTCACGACACTGAAGCTGGAGCACCTGTGCAACACACACTTCTCTTGCGCTGAAATAAGCACAGGCGACCTCTGCTTCTATGTCGTGAACGCCTACTTTCAGTGCTCAGATCCAATCACCAAATACATAGACCACCTTGATTCAATCTTGTCCAACCTCCGGGGAAAGAATGTCATAGGCCTCGCAGACGTAAATGCCAAGTCCACCTTATGGCACAACACTGACACAGACAACAGAGGTGAAGCTGTCGAGGACCTAATCTCGCAGCATAACCTCTTAGTTGTCAACAAACCCTCTAGCACACATACCTTCGATAACACAAGAGGCAAATCCAACATCGATGTATCACTGGTCGCCGGCCCAATAGCGAATAGGATAGATCGATGGCGGATACACGATAAAGAAACTGCAAGTGATCACAACCTAATCACATTTAACATCCAGCATGCATTCTCAGATAGCCCAAAACTCTCCTCCAACCGGTTCAATCTGAAAAGAGCGAACTGGAAGAAGTTTGAGAAAACCCTTAGAACCAAGTCCTTGCAGGTTCTCAACGCACCCTCAACCAATCACAAAGACGCAAACGGACTTGCAGTTGCGCTCGAGGATGTGATAATTCATGCCAGCAATGCTGCAATCCCAAGGAAGACCTGCTTCCCCAGGTCTGTCCTTTGGTGGAATAAAGACTTGGACAGATTGAAGAAGGAAGTCCGAAGGCTTAGAAGGTTAACTCAGCAAAACAGAAACACTGCACAGCACGAACAAACAACGAAACAATACAAGCAAATTAGAAACAAATACAATGCACACATCAAAAAGGCAAAACTCCTCAGCTGGCGCTCATTTGTGACAGCTGAGGGGAACAAAGGTCCCTGGGGCGTAGTTTATAAACTACAAGCCAGGAAAATCAACACTGCCAAAGCCTTCAACAACATCGCACAAAATAACACACACACAACCACTTGGAATGACACTTCTGAGTTACTCCTTCACAGCCTTATACCGGATGATGATAAGAGCGCTGAAACACAATGTCACAGGCGACTACACAATAACACAATAACACCCCCCGACACGCGCGACTCTGCCCCCTTCACAACAACTGAGGTGGAGATTGCCATTCGTAAGCTTAAAGGAAAGAAGGCCCCAGGCGCGGACGTAATGGAACCCGAGGTAGTCAAGAGGGCATGGCCCCTGCTACACACGGAGATAACACAATTGTATAACACATGTCTCTCGACAGCTACATTCCCGGACAGATGGAAGCAGGGGGTCATTAAAGTTCTGCTAAAGAACGAAAGCAAAGACCCCGCGAATCCGAAGTCATACAGACCCATCTGTCTCCTTCCAGTATTGAGCAAAATTCTGGAAAAATTAATTGCTTCTAAATTAAAACCCCTTTTCGAAACACATGTACAAACGGCTGACCAACAATGCGGCTTCCGACCAGCCAGATCCACGGAGGAAGCTATTGTTAAAGTCAGATCTATAACAGCGCAAAGCCAAGAGAGATATGTGATAGGTATACTATTTGATATAGCTGGCGCATTCGACAACGTATGGTGGCCTTCTATCCTAGACGGCCTGAAGCGACGAGATTGCCCTGCAAATCTGTACAGGCTCATCCAGAGTTACCTCTCGAAGAGATCTGTACAGATTCAAAACAATAGTTCCACTGTCAGAAAGGATGTGACAAAAGGTTGCCCACAGGGATCTGTACTGGGTCCAAAGTTCTGGAACCTACTATTTGACGACCTTTTAACCCTTAAATGCATAGAGTCCCAAAAATGAATCAATAACTTTTTGCGCGGATACCCGACAACAGTTTTGATATCGATACATTTGGCTGAATGGCAGTGATTCCTTTGTCCATTGACTTATCAAAAATTAACTAAAATAATGACATTTGACTTCAATATTTGTATCTTTCTGACGTTATACCAATTGGCGCGCATTTTTGATAGCGGGTTCATTTACGTACTTTTGGAAGTGGATTATTTAGAAATATTTTGGTGTATTCGTTAAACAAACAATATTTTCTAAAGGTAAGGCTCTTATTTATTAATTTGCTAGTACTTTTGTCTATATTCCGTAACTATCATGTGTATGGAGGGCTTATTTCGTGTTGATGCAAAAATGGGACAACATGCACTAATGGTAATAATTACGACATGTATTTAGTACTATGCTTCCTTTATTGGTTTGTTGGTTTTGTTTTGGTGTGGTATGCATGTGGTTTATAATTTTGTTATAGATATGTCTGGAAATAATCGGAGAGACGACAACATTGAATTTTGGTTGCGGCAGTTGGAAGATGGCGCTATTTCTGAAGATGATTTGGAATCAGATGGCGATGATCTCGATTTTTGTCCTACCCAACAAGATTTGTTAGATGTTTTGGAAAGTGATGATGACGGCGCTGCTGGCAATAATAATACTCAAAACGACGAAGTTCTTCCCGATCCTCCTTTGATTGTAGACGATGCTCTACCATCAAACAGTTGTATTATACCCATGCAAACCTTAGATATTCAGAGACTGATATGGAAAAGACAGCCGATGATATATAATGAAAATCTAACTACATTTCGTGGCTTAGAATATTATCCTGAATGTGTGATGAATCTTCAGACACCGTTTCAGTATTTTTCATACTTTTTCACTGAAGAGTTTTTAGTACATATTGTAAGCGAGACAAACAGGTACGCTGTACAAACTAAACCTGATCGGCCCGAAGTTATTACACTAGGAGAAGTGAGGAAGTATTTAGGAATATTGATTTACATGAGCGTTTACCATTATCCTAGTGTACGTAGTTATTGGGCTAACAAGCATGGGTTTGAGGCGATAATAAAAGCGATGCCTGTCAATAAATTTGAGAAAATAAGACGTGTTCTTCACTTCAATGATAATAATAATCATTTACCAATAGACCATCCCCAGCATGACCGACTTCATAAACTTCGTCCAATAATAGACCATTTGAATGAAAAATTCTCCAGTATTCCACTTACCCAACGTTTGTCCATTGATGAACAGATGTGTTCCACCAAAATGGGTCATTTCTTGAAACAATACTTACCCAACAAGCCTCACAAATGGGGCTTCAAGTTATTTGTGTTATGTTCACTGACAGGTTTTGCATATCGCTTTATTATTTATTCTGGTAAAGAAAAAAAAGATCGTTTGCCTAATGAGCTCGATATAGGAGTTGTGTCACACACAGTCATAAAACTTGCAAGAATAATTCCCCGAAATTGCAATCACATTATTTACCATGATAATTTCTATACTTCACTGCCCTTGATGTACTATTTTGCCAAGGAAGGTATTCAATGTGTAGGCACTGTGCAAAGAAACCGACTCGGTAAAAATTGTAAGTTACCTTCAAAACAGGACGTGATGAAGAAACAAGTGCCTAGAGGGTCGTATGTGGAATTTACTACACATGTCGATGGAGTAGATATTGCGTCTGTTAGCTGGAAAGATAAGAAGCAGGTGGTACTGCTCTCCACTTATGTAGGCGCTGAACCAGTCGAGAGTATAGAACGGTATGACAAAGCCGAAAAGAAAAAGATCTCTATAGACTGCCCAAAAATCGTCAAGGAGTACAACGCCCATATGGGGGGCGTTGATCTCATGGATTCATTTTTGGGCAGATACAGAATAAAAGTAAAAACCAGAAAGTGGTATATGAGAATTTTCTACCATCTTCTAGACGTCGCAATAATAAACTCATGGGTTCTATACAAATCTGTTGAGACCAAAAAGGGATTGGAACCGAGAAAACTCATGAATCTGGCAGAGTTTAGGACAGAGCTTGCTGATGTACTATGTACTTATGGTGCCGTGAGTCAACCCACTAGAGGTCGTCCAAGTAACAGTAGTATCGATGCCGCAGGACCTCAAGCAAAAAGAAAAAAAGCATGCCAAGTTTTACCGGCTGTTGACGTTCGTCGTGATAATCTTGGTCACAACCAAGTAAAAACTGAAAGTCGCATGAGATGCATGAGGCCTGGATGTAAGCTGCAAAGTTTCATAAAATGCACAAAGTGCAATGTATTTCTTTGTTCCAAGAAAGGAAACGACTGCTTCAATCTCTTTCATACTAACTAAAGAATTTTTATGTCTATTTTGCATAGTGTACCAAAAATGAATCATTAATATTTTTCAATAAAAACCCTATAAGATATGACTTATAATATTTTTAAATATTTTTCCCGATTTCCACTCATTTGAAAAATTATAACCCTATTTTTTAAATAAAATTCATTAATTCATGCATTTAAGGGTTAAACAAAATCACACTGAAGGGTCTCAAGTGCGTTGCATATGCTGATGACCTCATAATCCTAATCCCTGGGAATTCCAGGAGGGAGCTTGAGGTCAGAGGCAACACTGCAACTAAACTTGTCGCCGACTGGTGCCAGAAGCACAAGCTCCAAATCTCCGAACCAAAAACTGAAATGATACTCCTAAAAGGGATACTGGATATCAAACGACCACCTACAATCAAGGTCGGAAATACATCCATAAAGATGAAAAAGGTTGTCAGGTACCTAGGAATTAACTTTGGTCCCAGGTTCAATGTCACACCGCACATTCAAGAAATCACGAGGAAAAGCAAGGCCGTATTTCAGGGCCTTGCAAGGATATGTAAGTCATATTGGGGACTGAATTACGGTACCACCCTCAGGCTCTATCGAGGCGTCTTTGTGCCAATAATAACGTACGCCGCTGCAGGCTGGGCGGACAAAACCAATGTCCACCACCTGCGGAGGCTACAAAGTGCGCAAAGAAACGCCCTCCTTAGAGTCACCAGGGCGTACCGTACAATATCCAACGAGGCCCTGATGGTACTGGCCTCTGCCAAACCCATTGATCTCGTCCTACAAGAGAGAATGGCAATATACCGCCTCAGGAAGGGTGAAGAGGCAAAAATTGGAGATACGATCTTCTCATCTGACACACATACACAACCCTCTGGCAATGACGACACAATAACACAAATCACACAGAACATCAAAAACCACACTCTGGGCATCTGGCAAGAGAGATGGGACTCCTCCCCCAAGGGAAGAGTCACCCATCAATTCTTCCCAGATATCAGGGCGAGGATGGGTATGAAGCTGGAGCCGGACTTCTACAGCTCGCAGCTGCTGTCGGGACACGGCAGGTTCAACGCCAAACTAATGGCGCTGAACCTAGCCGAGTCTGACGCCTGCAGAAGCGAGGAGTCCGACACGGTGACGCACCTCATCTTCGAATGCACACTCCATGACACACACCGCACAACACTACTTACCCACGCCACCAAACACCACCTCCCGTGGCCGTGTGACCTGAGAAGGCTTACCGAGCCGCCAATAATCAATTCCTTGATAAAGTTCGCCACAAAAGCCATGAAAGCGCGCGAGTAGGCGGGCAGTCGGCCCGCATGGCTTGCATTGGTCGGTACACGGCAACGCAGGCATCCCAACGACAGGTGAGATGTGCCGAACCGTCCACTAAAACACTCATGCATTGCACCCAACGCATGAGCCTGCAAGGGACTGAGCATATGCCCGTGCATATGCTGACAACCCCGCCTCCTCGTGGCCCCCGCTGGAAACACCGCTCCACTCACCTCCAAGTGGGGCCTGCACAGTGGAACGGTGGCCAAGTGGGTTGCCTCCTGAAAAGGACAGTCCATCTTTCTGATGATCCCCACCAAAGATGAAGGAAAGGTTATTCCAAGCACGACTCCCCTCGTATTGGTCTATGCTACCTTAACACCGCCAGTATAAGCTGCACATGGCAGCTTTGGAATGGCAGAGCCGGCTACCGCCCCATACAGCTCACTTAACACTTTATCGACCGGTAGCCTATTTATCGGCTTTTCGATTGCCAGCGCTTATTGGCCGGTAGCCTATTAATCGGCTTTTGGTTATCGACGGTTTTTGTCAGTGGGTTGCTCTTTTTATAACTTCGCAGCGCCAACGTCGTTAATTATTTGCAGCTTTGTACTGACCTCTCCAATTTTTTATCAATTATAATAGTTTTTTACCGTTTCTAATGGATAAAGAAAGTGCAGATGAAGAGTTTTGCTTAGATGCTTTGTCAGACTATAGCAGTTATTCAGAAAGCGACAGTGATGGTGATAGCAGTGATGATGATAATGATAGCAGTGATTCTTCTATCAACACTCGGAAGCCGCGAAAATTATTGCCGCTGCAATATATTGATTCAGAAGATAATGATGACACTGATGAAGTAAACATCGATACATGGTCAACAAATGACAAATCAATTATTTTGGAACCTTTCGAAGGCAACCCAGGCATAAAAATTCTACCAAAATCTGAAGCAAGTGTAAGGGACATTGTCAATTTATTTATTGGAGATGACCTTTTGGAATATTTGGTTACAGAATCGAATAGATATCACTATCAAGTAATCAATAAATATAAAAATATCTCAAAGACGAAAAAATGGGTGGATATTACGTTTCCAGAAATGAAACGATTTTTAGGTCTAATTGTTCTAATGGGCCAAGTAAAAAAAGATAGACTTCATGATTATTGGTCGACTGATCAAAGCATCGAAACTCCGTCTTTTGCAAAAGTAATGAGCAGAAATAGATTTATGCAGATATGGCAGAGCTGGCACTTTTGTAATAATGAAGATGTATCCACAAATTCAAACAGACTTGTAAAAGTTCAGCCAGTTATAAATTATGTAAAGAAAAGGTTTGTTGATGTATATAAACCTTGTCAACAATTATCATTAGATGAATGTATTATTCCGTGGCGAGGAAGACTATCATTCAGAACCTACAATCCTGCGAAAATTGTAAAGTACGGCATACTTGTGAGAGCAGTCTGTGAAGCACACACAGGATACATTTGTAATTTTCAAGTGTATGCTGGCCAAGGAATGAAACTGGAAAACACTATTCTAGAAGTTATTGATCCGTATAAAAATCTTTGGCATCACGTTTATCAGGACAATTATTATAACAGTGTCCATATAGCTGAAGTACTCCTGCAAAACAAAGTACGGGTATGTGGGACCATTCGGAAAAATAGAGGTCTTCCACAATGTCTTCAAAACATAACCCTTTCAAATGGTCAAGCTACATTTCGTAGAAAAAACGATATTCTATTACAAATATGGAATAACGGTAAACGAAATGTAAACATGATATCGACGATACATTCGGCGCGAATAATGGAATCCGGAAGTGTAAATAGAAAATCACATATATCAATTCAAAAGCCTGAGTCGATAATTAGTTACAACAAGTATATGAAGGGCGTAGATCGCGCAGATCAATATCTGTCGTATTACTCCATTTTTAGAAAAACTAAGAAGTGGACCAAACGAGTTGTAATGTTTTTAATCAATTGTGCGCTTTTTAATTCATTTAAAACGTACACAACATTGAACGGAAAGAAAATGACATACAAGAAATTCTTACACCAAGTGGCAATTTCGTGGATATCTGATGTATCATCAACTGATTCTCAAAGTGACAAAACAGACTCAAATAACCACCAAAATACTTCAGAGCCTACAAGAAGAGCACCAAAATCAGATCATCCAGAAAGATTATCATGCATAAAGAAGCACAAACTTATAAGAATAGTGACAAGTGGTAAATGCAAAAACCCCCAAAAACAATGTAGAGTATGTGCATCGAAAAAGATAAGAAGTCGAACATGTTTCGTATGTAAATTTTGTAATATTCCCTTACATAAGGGAGACTGTTACGAGAGATACCAGACTCTAAATAGATATTAAAAAATTTAATTACTGTTACCTTGAATTTATTTCATGAATGTAAGTTAAACAGGCAATAAATTGTATGAAACAAATACAAAATAAATTATAAATATCAATAAAATTCCATTACTTTAAAACAAAAGGAATAAGCACTACACAATGCATAGTGAAAATTTAGCCGGTACTGGGAGTAAATTCGGGCGCGACCTAGCCGGTACTTACTGAGTGGCAGCCTCAACCACAACCGGTCGATAAAGTGTTAACCCTTAGAGCTCTATGGACGCATATATGCGTTTGGCGAAAGTCATCCGTGTAGCCTAAGGCTGCATTTATGTGTGTTCTCTAAGTTATCGGCCTGAACTAAGGGCGCATATATGCGTTCGTTGATTTTTTCAATCAATATGCAGTTATTTTCGTGTAAAATTAATACAGGGGCACTCGTTAGTAATTTGCCTTCTTTAGCTAGCGGTTGGGCAATATTAGAGTCATAAAAATCCCCGAGAATTTCCGAAACGGAAATCCCATTTTATGTCCCACTCTCTAACCAATTAGAATTCAAAATAATTACCTGCACTGTCACTTTCTCGCGACTCAAAGCACTCAAAACGACTCAGTCAGCAGTATCGTCTTGTAAATGTAAGAACCTTACGGTCTCGCTCGCGTCAACAACGATAGTGCGGAATATAACTTGTTCGATTTTTTTTTATTCGTGACACCCTACAAAATGTCAAATCTTGAGGAATATTTCACAAGGGACGACAGTGAAATAGAATATAGTGAATCACTATCATCAGACATTGAATCAGAAGAATTAATTGATGAAAAAAGAACAAATAGAAAACGGCCCAGGAAGTTAAGCACATCATCGGAAGAGGAAAATTCAGAAGGGGGCGAAAATGTCGAGACTTCTCACCAATATGGAACATTATTCTGGTCAAAAAGGAACTTAACTCCTGCAATACATATCTTCGACGACCAAAATTCAGGAGTAAAGGGAAAATTGAATCCAAAATCAACACCCAAGGCGTCTAAGCCTTTATGATGATGTTCCCGGAAGAATTAGTGTGTGAAATCACCGAGCAGACATACAATTATTACAAATGCGTACAACAGTGTACGGACTATAACAAGAGTTCCCGTTTGAAGAATTGGAAGGATACTTCAGTCTGCGAAATGTACGGATTTTTGTGCATTTCAATGCTAATGCCGCGTTCGAAGAAACTTTCGTTGAAGGAGTACTGGTCGACGGACGAGCTGCTGAAAAGCGGTATTTTCCGCAAAATTATGTCACGGGATCGGTACATGATGTTGTTACAAATGTTGCACTTCAATGATAACAGTACAGCCACGGACGATCCGTTAGTCAAAATACGGCCAGTCATCCATAAGATAAAAACTTCGTTTTCGCAGTCATTCGTACCGTACGAAAATCTGTGCATCGGCGAAAGTCTTTTACTTTACAAAGGCAGATGTTATTTTAAACAGTTCATACCATCCAAAAGAAGTAGGTTTGGCATTAAATCGTTTGTTCTTTGTGACTGCAAAACTAATTATGTACTGGACTTTATAATTTATACCGGCCAAAAAACAAACATCAAGAGAAGTGACACAGCCATTGGAATCTCTGGAGATGTTGTAACGACGCTGCTTCAGCCATATCTTGGAATAGGCCATACAGTGATTACAGACAATTGGTACACAAGCCCACTATTGTATACTTTGTTACACGAGAAGGAAACCAACGCATTTGGGACAGTTCGAAAAAATAGAAGACAAATGCCCCGCGTGGGCGACAAATTGAAGAGAGGAGAAACTTGCTACCGGTCAACTGACATTTTATTGGCAATGAAATGGCATGACAAGAAAGAGGTTTGGATGTTGTCTTCTGCACATGAAGCTATATTGAGTGTATTACGGATTATAATTCCAAGATGGGTGCTGTAGACAGAGTGAATATGACCTTAAGTACACTTAATTCAGTAAGGAAAACGCTAAAATGGTATAAGAAATTGTTTTTCCACGTGTTAGATTTAGTCGTATATAATGCATATATTTTGCATCAAAATTGTACTGGTACGAAACAAAAATTTATTGAATTCCATTTAGCGCTAATGAAAGACATTTTACGAAAATATCCGCAAAGAGTAGAAGCGTGGCAGGAGGAGGAAAAAGAAAATCTGAGGATTTACCGTTTAGATTAACTGAAAGGCATTTTCTGTCGAAATGTGAGAATCGTGCGGGCGCAAAACAGTTGACCAGAAGAAAGTGTGTTGTTTGCGTAAAAAGTAACAGAAGGAGCGATACGCAATACGAATGTAAAAAATGCGATGTCGGTCTATGTATTGATAATTGTTTTGAAATTTTTCACACACAATTAAATTATTAATTCCTGTGTGTGTGTGTGTGTGTGTGTGTTGTAAATATCAAATTAAGTTTTTTAGTTGACTGTAAAATTTAATGTTTTAAATTGTTAATGTTTATAATACATAATTTTAACTATAACTTATTACTGTTTGCGCCTTGAATAGTCACTTCAGTGTGGCAAAAAAGTATTCCGCCCTCAGCAATGGTCAGCGATAGCCGCACTCCGTCCCTACGAACCGTTTCGGCCAGGAGTATTCAGAGCGCAAAAGGTTAAGTAGACAGTCAAATGTCCCTATCTCCAGTCTCAAAAGACCAACCCCGTCTCCTCGTGGTGGAGACTAAAATACTGTCCCGAAAGTTCCGTATAGAGTTGTTTTGTGTTCACCCGAGTTCAATTGTTTCAAGGTTATATTCTCCCTGTTCATATTCATTTTGTCACTTATTCAAAATTGTAACGGAACATCGCACACGTTGAACTGCGGTAAATCTGGCTACTATATATATATTGTATTTTTCGCAAATAATCTATTTGAAGTGTCGAATTATTTTCATTAGAACTGCAGTAGCATATACCGGACAGAATGTTAAGTGTAAGTAAACTTTGTCTGCGGGGTATTCCAAATTTCGGCGAAGAAGATGAAGAAGTTACGATTACATTTCCTCGACCGGTGACACTTATTTATGGTCGAAATGGTACAGGGTAGACGACCATCATCGAGGCATTGAGATATGCTGTTTGTGGGGAATTTCCTCCCTCATCGAATCATGAAAAATTCTTTGTACGAGATCCGACTTTGACAATGGCATCCTCGGTAAAATTGTTTCCTATCATGCTATATACTTGATTGCTGTTCATTTCATTGGCATTCTTATTTTTGTACAGGTCCGAGCTGTTGTAAAGGCCGCAACAGTGGAGAATATAGGTAGTATTCTTGCAATATCTAGAATATTGGAATGCTCTAGAAGAATTAATGAATTAAAATTTAAGACTTTCGATAATATCGTGAGTAGACTCGTTAATGGTAGAAGAAACAATCGAAGTGTTAACATTGACACAGAACAGTGTATCAAGAAGTTACAGTGTTAACCGCGGGTGTTTGGAAACCATAATCGGATTGCGTTATGTTTTGCCAGCAAGAAGATCTTTGTTGGCCATTTGTCGAGAACAAAAGGTTGAAAGAATTATTCAATGAAATATTTAACGGTGAAAATTTCAATAAAGCACTCGAACCCATTACAAATAATATGAAAGAATTAATTAGGACCTCGAAATTACTTCGGGAGGAACAAAATTCCTGTCGCATAATGGTTAACACTGTAACTTGATACATTGTTCTGTATCAATGTTAACACTTCGATTTTTTCTCGATACGACCGTATTTCTTAACAATCTCACTAATCTGCATACCAATGAACCCAGTATGCCACAACTAGAATCATCGCCTCAAGAGCAGTCGTGCTCTACAAAATTTAACTCAACCTCTAGTCTACAAATCTCCTAATTCTCAGATATCCCTAAACTCTGAGATAGTAAAAATCAGACCAATCTAGACTTTTACTAAAAAATCTCCTGCTAACACGAAACTCAAAAATTCTAAAAAAAACACATATTATAGCTGAATCCAGTACTAAATTCAAACCAGCACGTAATAATACCGATCAAGATTCAAATGATTTCAACATTAACTTCCCCGTTCTTCCTAACATTCCTGTTCATAACCGTTTCGCGTTTTTCACCGCGCTCGACAATCCAAACGACTCCAGTAACGCTAGTTCTTTCAACAACAAGCCCGTAGTCAATACATCTGCTGTTGCCAAGCCACACGGCTCGACAACACATTGCAAAAAATCAAACGATTCTAGACAAAAAATTGTTGCAAATCCGGATGCTACAACACAAAAACCACCTCCCATTTATATTTACAACTTCTCAAATATTCAGCTGATAAATTCGAAAAAGAATTAACTGCCTATTATGGCAACAGTTTTTCACTAAAATATAACAGAAAGAATGTCCACATTTAACTTTCAACCATCAAAGATTTCAAAAAACTAAAATTAGGTCTTCAAACTAAAAATATCACCTTCTACATATTCACAATCGAGAACGAAAGAGCAATGGCAATGGTCCTCAAAGGTCTTCTAAACTGCACTCTCGAGGAAATAATCCAACAAATTATTTTGCAAGGAATAAATCCCACAGCCTGCTATCTCATTAAAGACTCAACCGCCTACAGCGTCAATTTCTCAATGGGCACCTCAAATCAGGATATTTACAAAATTGAATTCCTATTCAGGGCCAGGGACAAGTACATGTCCAGGATGAAGCACACTCAGTTACTACAGATGCCAAGCTTTTGGCAATTATTCTTCTAATTGCAATCGGCCCCCGGCACGTGTTAAATGCGCAAGGCCTCACCTCTCCAAAGATTGTTCGAAATCATATGAAGCCATCCCTAAATGGATCAACTTGATGGAAATTATCAAGGAAGAAAGTGGATGTCGTTCCCGGTATGGCATATATTGGGGACCCACGCCTGCATCATGCTCCTCAGGTCGAACCCTTTAGTCAGCCGTGTCTATCTGCCACCGGACAACCCCCTCATCCTTCTAATCAACGACTACATGGACCTAGAGACAACGAACGATGGATATTCGAGATACAACCCGTTATTAGGAAAAAGGTAAGCATCTTCTGTCTCGTCAGACATCTCGCAGATATTCGATCCAGTATGAAAAAGGACAAGGATGGAAGAAACGTCCTTGGCTTCAAAGAGAAGATAATCTACGCATCCCAACTTCCGAAGCTCAAGAAGCGCCGTCACAACCTGAAATCCCTGTCGAACAATTATCGACGAACGATATAATAAATTCTAGTCCTAAAAATTATGATGAAATGTTAAATATAAAACGACGACAAAATTCAAATTTGCAAATTAAAGAAGTTTATGAACCATTAGATTTAATTTATCTTATGAAAGAATCTAAAATAGGAAAATTTTGTAACCAATATAGTGGTCCACACAAAGTTGTAGAAATCTTGCCGAATAGAAATACTAATTGGAGGTAATCTACGAATAGTACACACTAACAAATTGAAAATTGCACATGTAAGATCTAAATTTAATTAACAAATAACGGTACAATTAACAATAATGCCACATATGTATTACGTATCAACGAATGTTCATTAGACTTTAAAATTCCAGTACCAAGACAAGGTAAATTCTCAGAAATTTCTTGGAATTCAACGAACCAATGGATGATGTCATTCTACCATATCACGAAGAAACTCGCTGAAGCGTACCACAATCAAAGCCGTTATCTGTATCCGATGGAAGACAAGTCGACAACTTCCGTGATGGTAGCAGATAGTTGCTGAGTGTCATGGAGACATCAGGACCACATTTCGAAACGTACCAGTAGAAAAGAGCATCCTATATAGCAACGATAAAAATAGCATCTATAGAATACGATATAATAGAGAAGTAAAATTCGCCCTAGGAGTTCATTCGCATTAACTTGATTAATTATATCAAAGATAATAGATTTTTGAATATTCCAACTATTTAAATTACTGTCCTAAATAAAATATAATGTTTTTAATAATCTATAGGGTTCACAAAATTCGGAAATGTCAAAATTACTTAAAAAATATTGTCATTCCGAAACTAGTCTCGAACGCATTTCCGAAACTCGATCAAGCCCAAATTATGCAAATAACTTCATTTCACATAGAAACAATGTTAGCGAGAAGGATTTTTTGAAAT
The DNA here is from genome assembly GCF_051020955.1 of Megalopta genalis. Classification (NCBI taxonomy): domain Eukaryota; kingdom Metazoa; phylum Arthropoda; class Insecta; order Hymenoptera; family Halictidae; genus Megalopta; species Megalopta genalis. The sequence continues at coordinate 788,486 of NW_027476133.1, forward strand.
TGGAATGTTACGACCCAAAATATTGCGAGAAATATATTGCACTGTTATGTAAACAATATAAATATTTACCATTTCTGTCTTTTTTAAAAACATTTACAAAACCTCTCCAATAAGAATGAAAATTTACTTTCCTGACCGAGTCTTTTCCGTACTTCAACCTAAACCAATGCAGTGTCTCACAATCAGTGATAGTACCAAATTGCAGGTTCGAAATACACAGCGTTCGTACTCGAGCACATAATATACAACGCGATTCCATTTCACAAGAATAACTGCGATAAATACTGTCCGATATAAATCATAGATCTGTTTAAACCAGTAACACTACTATGAAAAACCTCAGAAATAAGTTTATTAATTGCATTAACTCTGTAATACTATAAATGCTTGAGTTTTCTCGAAAAAATTCAACATACCTACTTTTTAACTTTGCAGCTTACTTAATAGACAACAACAAGGTTATATCCTTGCAAAAGTTGCTACAACTAGAAAATTGGCATTATCAATTTCATCGAATGAATGTTCCAAATTGATCATATAAACATGGTTTTTTATAAATCTAGAGTATTTGATTTAACCGTGTCAGAATCGGAAGCACATAGTAAATTGATCAACGTACTCAAGAAAGCAATATCTCTAGTGGCAGTAGGATTTGAATGTAGGAATAAGTAGCAAGACAATCAATCCTCTGAAGCTGTATTGCTTGTTATCCAAATATGGTTGCAAGTTTTTAACTAATGGAAAGCAACAGCAAATAATGACGTGTAAATAAAAATTACCGATTCAGATTTCAAGTTTGCTTCTACATGACTTTTAGTGCCATTACTGCACAAAATTCAGGAAAGTTCGGTATGAAAGATCTAAAATCAAATCTCAAATCCTTGCACCAAAAGTACATCGAAATTCAGATCAATGTAGTCTTCCTTTTCTTGTTGATTACTTCCGCAATTGCGCCATACAAAGTCTCAAGCAGAAGAACCAGTCTTCTAGATATCTGCTGAACACTGACGTGAATCTTGACATGAAAACTGCGTCACTCAATCTCCATATTGATCCAATCGGTTTTTGCTGACGATAAAAGCCGTAAATCTTCAAGCAAGCAAAATCCTGCTTTCTATATTTCCACTTGAATGTTTAGTAGGAATCGTGCAATCTTGGTATTTTTCATTATGTGATTAATATTTGTTGCCAGTTTATTGAGAATGTATCCACTGCAGGATACATTTCTTGTTATGTATATCACACTATTTGAAATTTTGTGGAACCAAATTTCCAAATAATTTGGAAATTGAGGTTGATAGTTGTGACCATGCTTTGAAAATGGCTATATTTACCTATAATTAATACTTAGAGAAGCATCGCTCCAATATCGAAAGATATGAAATAATTAATATCCCAGCCATAGAGTTGTCTTCGACTACTGAAACCAAGCTGCAGTAGTATCATTAATGCATTTCGAATAATTTGGTTTGGATGAATAACATAACATTGGGTGTTGCACTGCTTTTCTTCCTCCATATTATAACCATTACAGAAACACATTTAGTTATTTCGGGCGCGTAGAGTACAAGAAATGTCCTGCAAACTACCAAGAATGCACAGTTCTGCAGTAATAAAAAATGGAGTATTCTCAATCTGAATGTTCCATTTAATGCAACTCTTCATTTGTGGTAAAATTAGATGTTGGCGATTCCGCTGCTGATTCCGAATATTGGAAATTTGTCAAGCAACAACCCGACCCAACTATAAATTTTCCAATACAGATCCAGTACGCTGAAGCAAATAGCCCCGTGTGACTAAAATCAAATCGATCAATTTTAGATCGCCAGTCGATTACCTCCTCTTTACTGGTATCACTTGGATCGATGCATAAGAATTCTAGCGCGACCATTATTTATTTTCCGTCATTTCCCATGCAACGTTGTTCGTTAGGGCATTGCCCTCGTGCACTGTAACGAACGTTCAGTGCTGCTTAGTTTTCAATATTCACAACGAAATAAATAGGCCCTCACACCGCGACCGTGGCTAGTTTTCATTTGTCATCAGTTATCAGCTACTGTTACGTAGATACATATAGTTACGCTTGTAATTCTTCTCTGCTCTTGTGCACGCAATTCACGTTACGCTTGTAATACTTTTGCGCTTGCAGCCTAGCTTCGCTACAATCGATTGCGCTTGCAAATTTCGATACAGCTTTGTAGCCATAAATTGGTCGCTTAATCGTATCATTCATGACCTTCACGACACATCATCACATTTCATCATTCTATTGTATATCATCTATAACCTCCTCTGTACGAATCATATTGGTTAAAACATATTTAGTGTTATTACACCAGCGTTTTTTTACCATACAGTCCACTATCCAATTCATCCTTCCAATCCTTCCTCCAATTCATCCTTCCCAACGAAAAGATACATTTGCAACATATTTGGAAATTTGGGAAGAATAACAAACTAGTAATTTTGGAAATTGTCGAACATTTTACTTATTTCTGCACTTTATGAGCCTTCCCGGGTACTACATATTTCCAAAACTTCATCCACCGGTTACGTAAATACATACAACTGTGAGATGTAGATGGTTCATTCTATTATATAATATTTCACATAAAACATTATGATTCAGATTCTGATAATATTCTACATTGATGTTTAAACCCACGATTTAAAAAAGTGATGAAAAAAGTGATGTCAATTTTGCAGGTTGTCTTCGCTATAGTATGCATGAAAGTACTATAGTAATACTTTACTATCCACACTTTAATTATGCATGATTCGTACTCAAGCCGCTATATGCACTATTCAGACTTGACGAGGAGATGACTATAAACAGTGCGGGCATATTCGTCGCAAAAGTCTTCTCGTTAGCATTAAACTATACGATAGTAGGAGTTATGAATTGTACATTAAACTTAATATAACAATTTGCGTTCAAATTTTTTCGAGCAAACTTATTATCATACATACAAATACACTGTATGTTACCGTGTTCGTTTGAACAGTTCAAACAGATATATGTATAATTCTTATAGTTCAATACTGTGCATAGTACAAACAGAATTAAGTCTCATTACGAATAATTTCTTTCACGAACCATCACTGAACGCGACATCGGGTCAAAAATGTGTACATTGTACATCGGATCGAAAAAATAGAAAAACTTGTCTCGATGACTACATTGTGCAACATATGTCCAACATGACCTATTGAAAACAAAAAATACTCCATAAATACTGCAGAATTCATTTGAATTGATAGAATTAAGAATTAACTTTCCTACCTCGAGTATAATGATATAAAAAAATGATCACATTTATAGCTGGCATTTATGCATTACTATCCTACAAATGTAAGTTTTATAAATAACGCTAAATATGTATTAATAAAAATAAGATCAGATTAAATAAAACTAATTAAAACAAACACTATGTGGTATTACAACATAGTATAATATAAAGAGTATTTTCCCGAAACTACAGAGATTTAAATTATTATATTATCATTAAAAAGAATTTTTTCAGCTACTTTTAAAGTACACCTATGAGATTTATTATGTGTACAATATTATTTAAAATACCAAAATTATGAAATCCTTTTTCGAAAATCATCGATTAGTGTTAAATTGGTTTAGTCAAGTGTATATAAACCAGTGTATTACAAAAGATGAAAGGTAACATTCTCTATTATTCTGAAAAAAAAAAATGTCTAGTCATATAAGTCAACATAATAGAAAACGTGCAGAATACTTAGGCAATTATGCAAACTAATATTTTTGTAATTTCTATTGCGTGTTTCGTCCAAATTTTAATAGGAGTTTGTAGACAAATGTTTTATTTTATTTTCTTCTCATGGTTACTCTGGGGTTTTAATAATGTCAAGTAGAAAGTTGATTGAAGTTGAGGGGGTTGTGTATTCTAAATGTTCCGTACCCTCAATTATAACAATATGGACTTATATACGAACTTATAATTTTACCGATACTCGACGTAACCGTGCCGTCCTGACCGAACTATCCTGACCGAACTGTCCTGACCGAACTGTCCTGACCGAACTGTCCTGACCGAACTGTCCTGACCGAACTGTCCTGACCGAACTGTCCTGACCGAACTGTCCTGACCGAACTGTCCTGACCGAACTGTCCTGACCGAACTGTCCTGACCGAACTGCTCGAACTGACCCGCGGCAGCCTACTTTTGCCGTTTATATTCGTCCGGCGGAAACATCGTCTTCCTTTGTCCAAGATGACGGTTACTCCTGAGGGTTTTCCCCGGCCTCGCTAAACGCGCGGCCAGGTAGCCCTGTAGCGGTAGGCGGCCGGTAATTATTTTTCAGCAACATTTGCTGTCCACGTGGGGTTGTCAAAAAAGTCAATAAAGTCATTTTCGACTTGCAACGACCAGGGAAAGTTTATTACTTCGTCCTTGGCCTCTGCAAGCGAATCCTCTAACTGTTATTACCGTCGCCGGCCGTGTACAGCTATAAAATTGAGAGTTTCTCTAGGCGAGCGCGTAGTTGCAGTACAATGGCTGCTACAAAGTCATAGAAAATGCTCACTGGAAGTGTGACATACGAAGAACATTCCTGACATATTTTTTATAGCTTATCTTTCACGTACTTTAAATTCGCTCAAGAATAATTATTCAGCCACAGGAAAAGAACGTCGAACATAACGTCGAAAACGTGGGAATTTAAGACAGCGTTAAATTCATTTAAGACATCCACAACCCACACTCTCGATGAGAGCTAAACGTCCAAATAGCCAAATATATATATAACCAAATCGACGACCCAAGCATCTTTTGCAAACGCAATTCCATAGATGAAACTGTGATAACAGCGAAGCCAAGATTAGAAGAAACAATGATGCAAACACCACTCATCTACAATCTCCCAGGAGCCTCATCTACGCCATTACATCTACCAATAATCTCACCTGCCAAGATCAGTGAACCAAGTATAACTTAGTCTATACCTGATTACGAATCTAAATCCCAGGAGAACAACAGTTCAACTGATGGAGACGAACCAGATATTATCCCAGTTTTGCCACAACCTACGAACACGGATAACATTGCCACACCAGCAGATGAAATTCGATGAAAGTTAATAGAAGAAGCTCGTAGTAGATTAATCGCAGGTCACAAGGGTGTAACGGAAATTGGCGGTATCCATGGAAAGTTATGTGGGCACTTTATGTGGGCACCGTTAACAGCACCAACGGAAAGTTATGTGGGTTTGATTACTCTCTATAGTACACATTACTTTACTATTCTGAGTTTAAAATTCCCGGCTGTTCTAATCGTTCCATTATAATATATAATTAGTTACAGTCAACAGCGTGCCTTAATTATATATGTTTTATAATATATAGATGAGCTACGAAAAACAAATTGGCATGTTTGCTTATATCGTTAATTTTTTTAATGTATAACTTACAATTTGAATTTAGTTCCCTTCAGGATGAGTGTAAAACGCTTGAAAGGAGAACAATGGATAAAGGAAATCATTGATTCCAAAAGAGATTCTGATGAAGAAAATCAATATAATTTAACATTTCGCAAAAGGAGGAACAATCGAGCACGTGTACTTAGCACCTCGGTATCTGAAGAAGCAGAAGAACCTGAAGTACGAATTGATACTCCTTCTAGCATCAAATGGACATCAAAGAAGCTGTTAGGGTTTATAAAAGTCACAATGAGACCTTTGTTCTGATTTCTTAACAAGAGTGTTAGGGATTCCCCATCTGGGCTTCACGGCGGGGGCCAGGCACAAAGGTCCTTGATGGCTAGGGGGGTGGGCCTGTCACCCCGTGGCAGAAATGTTAGTTTTCGAGCCTCGTAAAACTCATGGGCCCCGTCGACAGTTTTATGGTGGTCCTCCGTAAAGGACTTATCCCTGATTTACGACCAGGCCGTTAGCGGAGTTGGGACTTGGGCCACTCGGCGTGATTGCTTCCAGATGTGGTAGATTTCCAAATTTTCCCTTGAGGAAGAAGCTCATCTGGAGGCGTTCGCGGTACCCTTTCCAAAGGTCCCAACCATCTTCATTCCAACCAATTAGCGTTCGTTTTTTGAGCCTGCCGTGATTGGGCAGTTTTTCCTCGCCGCCCACCCTGAAGTAAAGGTAGGGATAACCGAGGTGACATCGTGGATGCCACACGATTATTCGACAGTCCTGATCTGTCCATCCACCCTGATCCATCATCAGTGGATACAGAGGTCTCCCGGGAAGCCAATTGTTGCAGCGCCCGGTTAGCCAAAAAATAGAGTCTTAGTCGGCACACAAAGCGTGCAAATTACAACAAGGCTCGAAGCTCACAAGGAGCACCACGAGCATTAACAGAAGCTTAGTCCAAAAATTCATGATTTTACGCCACATCATTCGGGAGTAGTAGGGAACAATTTAAATCGTTCGTCGAGAATTTTGGATTACTTCAGACTGTTTTTTTCTAAAGATTTAGTTAAATTTATTGTGGAAAAAACTAACTATTACCGGTGTCGACAGCTCAAAAGAGATCTCTTGAACGCTTCAGAAGGGATGGAAGTGGATGAATTATATTGTTTTATTGCTGCATCGTTATTAATGACGCGAACCAAAAAAGCTATCCTTAAATGAATATTGGTCTAAAGATAAGATTCTCCGAAGCGATATTTTCAGTAAAATTATGAGTAGAGATCGCTACTTTTCATGATTGAAAATGTTGCATTTTACGGACATAGTCGGCCACACTGCTGATCGTTTACACAAAATAAATGAAGTAGTGGAAATGCTACGAACATCTTTTTATCAATGCATTTCAGCCATACCAGCGGTTATGTGTATAGACGAAAGTCTACTCCTCTACAAAGGCCGTCTCTTGTTTAAACAATATATTCCCTCGAAAAGAAGTAGGTTTGGTATAAAATCATTCCTACTTTGTGACTGCACGACGGGTTATATCCAAGATATAATAATTTATTGTGGGGCTAGTACTACTGTAGCTACCGAATATCAATATATTGGAAAGCCAGGGAACATTGTAATGTCGTTTTTGCAACCTTTTCTAAACAAAGGTCATACTAATTATTTGGACAACTGGTTTTCCAGCCCCATATTATTCAACCTACTTCACGAAAAAAGTACGAACGCTTGTGGCACTGTGCAAAGAAGACAGAAAGAGATGCTTAAAATAACTGATAAATTGAAAAAAGGAGAGGCAGTGTTCCGCTCATCTGAAAATCTGTTTGCAATGAAATGGTTTGATAGAAAGAAATTTTATATGCTTTTCACTATTCATACCGCAGAATCTGCAGAAGTACCTAAGAAGTCAAGAAAAAATGAAATTATTCTAAAGCCCTGTGGCGACTACCTCCAGACGCGCCAGCAGAGGGCTCCTCTTCCCGCTAGTAGCCGATCCGCCTCGATCCCTATATATACGGAGACTTCGTCCTTTCCTACCCCCACGTCTAAGGCAAGGACCCGCTAGGATAGCCTTACTGATGAGTCCTCTAGCGGGCCCCGAACGAAACGTCTCCCCTCTCCTTTCCACTCACGAACAAGACACAATCGAACCGCCGCCAAACTGGTGACCCCGACGACGAACGCGACGACGACGACGCAACCTTCCGATCAACCTACATCATTGTAAATATTGTACATAGTAGCTTTAACCCTTTCATTACGGGTGCCGCCTATAGGCGGCGGCCGCGCGGCGACCTGTGTGTACGGGTGCCGACTATATGCGACGACCGCGCGACGATCTGTGTGTACGGCTGTTGACTATAATCGACGTGTATGAGACCACCTGTGCCGACTCACGCTGGTAAAAAGAAATGTACTATACCGATAGAGTATCTCTTGATTCTATTGACCCATATTGGATTAAATCCTAATAGAAATATATTCTACATACGAAAGAAGCTTTTGTTTTTTTCTACTGGATACTGGAATATTTGTACGATACAAGACGCGACTATATGAAACCAGGATTATAGTACAAAATCCCTCTTGAACCGTTATAAGTAATTGAAAGAAAGCGAGAGAAATTGGAAAGATTAGTATCTAATTTTACAGTTTTGAGGTCAATTTTCAAGTTAGAAACATTCGATAAACATTTGATCATATTTGAACATTTTGTTTGAAGCTTTGTTAAAAATTTGTTTTATATGTTTTTTGCGCCCTTGTTAGAATGTCACGGTGGAATTCAAAGAGAAATCTATTTTTCAATGGATTGACTGATACAGAGTACGATTCCGAAAATGAAAACGAAAACAATTTCATTGTACAGAGAAAAAAAAGGACTATATGTGATACCTCACACTCCTCATACATCCGTTTACGGCAAAACATGCAGGAATTATACCATATATCAGCAGATCGGCAAAAATCATTGATTATTTTGAACTTTTCGTCTCAGAAGAATTCGTACAATATATTGCACATGAAACGAATGATTATTGGTCAAAAAAAGAAAACAACGATATGAAGGATGTAAACGGAACAACAGTATCCGAATTGTACTGTTTTTTCGCTCTTTCATTTCTTATGACACGTAATAAGAAATTATCCCTGGTGGAATATTGGAGTAAAGACATACTTCTGCGTAATGATGTCTTCGGAGAAATTATGGCTAGAGATCGATATTTGAAACTGTTAGAGATGCTACATTTCAGCCATGATGTTAGAGCCACCAATGATCGGATATATAAAATAAGGAACATCATTGATATGCTCCGAAAAGCATTTAGCGAATCATTCTGTCCCTCTTCAATGGGTACAATCGATAAATCAGATATGGTGATAATTACTATCGATGCAACTCGCAAAAGTTTAAAGTGGTATCGCAAATACTCTCTCTCTTTTTCCACTTGATCGACATTTGCGTGTGGAATGCATACTGCCTATATAAGCACACCACAAAAAAACAAATCTCAATGGCGAAATTTCACCTTCAGTTGATTAAGGAAATATTAGAAAAATAACACAAGAATCATGAATATCATCGGTGCAGCAAGTCTGGAATTCATTATCCCACAAGGCTCACAGGGGGACATTTTCCTTCGATATATCAGTCGGGGAAAAAAGATCGAAAACGAAGATGTGTTGTATGTGCGGCTGGTGGTGTGAGACGTGAATCCAAGTATCAGTGCGAACAATGTAATGTGGGCTTGCGCGTTTCCCCTTGTTTCGAAAACTATCACACCAAGTTACACTATTAGTTTTGTCGTTGATTATATTTCACTATTAGTTTTATTATTTATTATGTTACACTATTAATTTTGTTATTTATTTTAATTTTGTAATATTGGACCATATTATTTATATCAATGCCACTTACTTTAATTAATGTACTGTAAAGAAAAAGATATGATTTTAAAACGTTAAGCGCCATGCCTGATAGATGAAAACACTAGTTTCTTGGGAAACTAATGCTACATGTTGCCGAGATGGATCGTTAAAAAGGAGCCATATATTGTATTAACAGAACATCTAAAACAATACATCGAGTCATATGAAGAATGGGACCTCTACTTACCATTTGCCATGATTTCATATAAATACCTCCGTCCACGAAGCTACGAATTTCACACCCCACGAATTAATCTTCGGGAATTACGATAAGTGAGCTAATCCGACATAACTTATGGTGGAGTAATACGTCCATGTGTAAAAAGAACCTGAAACAAGTAAATTCGATCCACGTTACATCGGGCCATACGAGATAATAGATGTCAGATATAAATAATGCAATTTTAAAAACAGATGCGACCGGACACCTAATCGCGAAACATCAGGATAAATTAAAACACTCCTTCGTCTTCGATAGTTCGTCCGACACAAATTAAAAATTGGAATCACTTTCAGGATGAAGTAAATCCCGCTGATTATCCAGAGGTGCACGAGGATCTCTTAATATGCCAATGTATAAAGAAAATGCAACTCGTGTTTGAAGCTGAAGAATACAAATTGTGTGAAAAATGTTGGTCTCGAGTGGCAGCAGAAGAAAGAGAATTATTTCCTGAAGGCTGCTGGCATACCATCGCAGGAAACCACAGAAGTAAGGCAGATTGTCATTGTGAAGGATATGGTTCTGTAATCCTGGAAACATCAAATGCTAGTCGATGCCGAGAATGCATCGAAGAATACATATTTCGAAATGTAACTGGAGACATTACAGTAATTAAAAAATGGCAAGGCCATTGATGTGGTTACTCAGTGGTAGCATCATGACCATTGACAGCAACACACGCACATATATACTGCAAATAATTAATTTATACAAGCAGGAGAGTCATCGGATGAAAGCTTTAATACTTTTGAAGAAATACTTCAATGTGTGTAGCAAGGAAAAAAATGTCGACCTTATACTTCATTGTGGAGATTCATTTTACGATGCGAAACCAACAACTTCTGATGAATTAAAATGTATGGAATTGTTAAATAAATACTATATGGGTCCCAACACGACAAATATTAATTATTGTCTTTTCATCAGAGCAATTAACATCCAATTTTTGAGCGAGCCAGAATTAACATTCCCACACTGTACTTTTAAAACTGTAAATTTTTAGGATCCAAATTTTAATATTGACATGCTAATATTTTCCATTCACGGGAAAAATGACCATCCAAGTAAGAAATATAATATCAATAGTTTAAGTACAGTGATTTTTCAACATTGATTCAGCCATTAGTAATTATAATCAAAATTATAGGTTGTGGAATAAATGGGCCAAATGGACTTGTTGTCTGTGTCTGGTTTCATAAATTATTTTGGAAAATGGACAGCCACCCCTAAAATGATCATTCCTCCACTGATGATAAAAATGGGTAATACCCATGTTGCAATTTTTGGTTTAAGCTGCATGAACGATGATAAATTAATACGGATGTTGAACGATTTTAAGGTGAACTTATGAGATCCATATATGTATTGAGAGGTCTTTCCATTTTTTTTTATTGCACATGATTTTCATTCATAGGTGAAATGCTTTAATTTGTTTGTTTTACATAAAAAACGTGCACCATGTCTTAAACGTGGATATACTTCGGAAGCCCACCTTCCCTCTTTTGTTGACTTTGTCGTGTGGGGAGGGGAACAGGAATGTTGTATCACACACGTGTTTAACTCTAAAAGACAATACTACATTTCTCAAACAGGTATATTTTTAGATTTATTTATTAATTATGATGCATGAAAAATAAGAAACTACTGCTTAAGAAACGCACTTACAGATTGCGATTTCTTTATGCGAAGGCGAATCAAATGCCAAACACATTGTCATACTTAGCGTAAACGGTAATAAGTTTAAGTTGAAAAAATTGAAATTAAAAACCGTTAGACCATTTGTGTTTGACACTCTGGTCCTTAATGATACAAATATAAAAAGTAACAATGATAGATTGCTATCAGAATCAGTTTTTAATATCGTCGACCGACTTTCGATTGAAAGTAATTTACTTGAAAGATAAAGAACGGTTCGATTCGACCAGGTAAGATTCTATTAGTATATTAACGAATACAAGTAATAAATGGAAATAAATAATATGTGTATTTTAGATTGGCACAGAAATATTGTGATAAAGTTGCTAATTCTCAATTGTATTCTGTAAAACAAGAAGTTCCGGTAAGTACTCCAGGATACGACTGACATGAGCTATACTGAGGTAAACAAAAATTGCGATATTCTACAAGGTGCTCGAAGGTAAAATTTGTGTTTGGTTTTTTAACTAGGAGAATTAAGGTTTTGTGGAAACCACATACAAGCAAAACTAAAAGGACACCAGTTTGGTTGAAAATAAAAACCTATGAACAATACTAACAGTGAATGATCTAAATAAAGCATTAGGTAAATTTGTTAACAAAAATAACACTAACGCTTTTAATAACCTACAGAGGTCAAGCATATACAATGTAATATTTCAAAATATTGATTTGCCATTATAAGCTCGATTGTATTGTTACTATTAATTCTTTACATATAGTCGTGAAATAAAAGAACTTGTGCTATGTTTGGAAACTACTGAAACAACTGCAGATATTGGAAATATCAGGAAAGAAATTAAAAATTATTGTGATAAGAGAAAGGAGGAAGCACAAAAAGAAAAGACAGAAGTATATGTATACTTGCAAACAAACTCATTTAAAAATGATAATATACTATCAGATTTGACAGATTGGATAATCGCATGCTATTTTATAGATGCAAATATTATTTGCTAATAGACCGGTAAAACCCTTCAATAATGACGAGATAATAGTTATTGTCAGTAGTAGTAACGATGAAGAAGAAGCGGAAAAAACAGATAAAGCTAATGGCAGTGGAGCATGTAACAAAAGCAAAGAAACCGATAAAAATAATGAAAATCATAAAAGTTCTGTTGGTATAACATCTGAGAGGTAATTTACTTCAACTCAAAAACAGACAACAGCGCAGGTACATCATCGAACTCTATTAAATGATTCATAGTTTATACGTATAGGTCTTTGATTTATTATTAACCATGACATTTTATCATTTTTTACAGGATGAAGCATTGGGCGGTGATGTAATAAAGAAAATAAATTGAGGGAAGCCTAATAAAATACGGTTCCTACGCAATTTCGATTCCAATTTAGATTAGTTTGACCAGGTCCGAATCCTTGTTTATACACTACTTGTAAAACATTATATTAAACAAATACTTTTCATTAAATCTTGAAATATTTGATAATATATAATATATATTATATATAATTCGGACATTCAAGTTGCAACAAAAAAAAATACATACTATAAACAAATCTTAAAATCGTATAAAATAGAGATTTAAAAACGACATCAATCTTAAATAAATACTAATGATAGAACAACTAGTACAAGAACTAGTAAAACACCGTTTATCTGGACTGTGTTTATCCAACATAGTAACCCGTTACCAACAATTGGATGTCAGGAACGATGCTCCTCTTATCCAACTTCAGTCTACGCGACATACCCATTATACAACACACTGTTTTTGTTTCTTAGTTAGAAATTCTAACATAGTCTTCCTGCATAGAATGTAAGATAAGTAACGATTTAATTCAGTTACTTGTATGTATGTGATTCGTCCAGAAACTATATTCTCATTACGTCTTCACACAAATCAAACGAAAAGAGAAAATGAGTGGTGCTTTGTATTGAAGAAAAATTTGAAATTAATAGACGCTTCAGAAACAATTAATTTCTTGTCTCGTAAATATAACATTGGTAGATTTACTGTATACATCATAAAAAAATTATAAAGATAACATATTAAAATGCAAAGAAGATGATGCAGCAAACACGAATAGAGGAATAAAAATGAATAACAGCTTCTAAAAGTGGGTGAAAGTAATTCATCTTTGCATGAAAGATCAGATAGCGAACAAACCGTAATCACAAAGTTATATGTATAATGTCGCAAGGTGCATTTCGCACTGCGTAGAGTACGATGTAGAAAATGTGATTAAAAATGATGGAAATGATAAAGGATTTCATATTCTTAACGACAATAAAATAATATCTCAAGTTATAGAGGATCAATCTGAAGTGAATGTATAATCAGGTACGCTATACAGTATGTTATACAATACTTACGTTAAACAACTTAAGAAACAGTTTCAGATATCTAGAAATAAAGAAATAAATACAAGACATGCCCATAAAGCGACATTTTATTAGAAAATAAGCTTACATATTGCAAAGAAAATATATTAGGAACATCGTAAGAAAAGAGAGTGGAACGTAGTGTATAAAGAGGTGGGAAAAGGTGAGCACTTCAAATAAACCTACCAGTTACAAACTGAAAAACTCTAGTTTTTAACTTTTCTATCTAAGTTTTAAGACGAAAATAATAACGAAAATTTTAAAAAATACGTATTGTAGATCTCGATAAGTTACATGCATGCCGAAAATTTCATCGAAATCAGTTAACGCAAGGTCATAGTTACGAGCATTAAACAAATTTTAAAACAGCAACTTTCTCACAATTATTGGACAGAAATATTAAAAATCAGGACAAAACTGCGATTTTTGCGATCTTTAACTGTTTACCGCTTATACCAAAGTCAACCGATTCCACTGAAATTTTCAACATGCATATAAATTACCGAGATCTATGAAATGCATTTCTTAAATCTTCGTTATATATATTTCGTCATATATTATTTTCTTTAATCATTCTAAGCAATAACAAAATTCAAGTTGTTCAGTCCAGTTCTAAGCAAGTTATGGCGTTTTAAAAGTTGTCCGAATATTAATATAAATAAATATGGCCGCGACGCCATATATCCGCAAGAACCGATTGCCCACGTGGAAGACACGTGCTTTCAGTTTCACAAGCTTTCTCGAGACGCCATATGCGTAACGCACGTGGCGTGTAATAATTCGCACTGGCGAATAATTAGCCCAGCCGAGAGAAGGTGTCCGAGCCATCGAAATGTAAATGAAGAAATTCGTACTGATAATGAGACTTACCGAAAAACCGATCAGAAATTCCAAGTTACGAATGCGGCTTCTGACCGGTCACTAGTCTTGACATATCATTGGAACGGTCGCTGCCAGTTGTTGCCAGCACTGTCCTTTATTATTTCGCCTGCTGCTCTATGGTCTTTAGCGGCTATCTTCCTTCATTTCATATGAATTAATCTCGGCTCGAATTGTCACAGTTATACTTATTTCTTCCAAACACCCAACGCTACGGTCTACACGACAAAGATCCTCGTTCTCGGCAGATCGCTTCCTCAGCCAGAAACGAGGCATTCCCCACTCCCCAGACTCACGGCTCGGCACGACGCACAAACCCTACGCGCACTCGCCGTTGCTCAGGGCCGGCACCATTCGACTCAGCCCACGCTCCGAGCGTCCTAGATCTCGCGGCATAATTCAGTGACTGTAGAGAATCCGCAACATGTTACAATTTCAAGAAATTTCAGTTTATGCAAATACGATAAGCTCAATAAATGGAAAACCAAGAAAGGAATTGGTGGCCAGAACTTTAAAGGACAAACATCTCGAAAGTGAAAACATGTGACATGCAGTGTTTTTTCTTCCAGCCGCAGAATTTCCTTCTTTCCTGATTTTGTTAAAAGATTTACGAATCACTTTGCAAATAAAGATAAAAAAAATACAAAAATCATGCTTTCCACAAAACAAAAAAATAAATTATTATATTCAAAAAACTCTACCAAATTGCAGAAAAACAGTCTAGACTGAGCCCTCTTATAGCAAACTACGTGTTACATTTAAGATTACTTTTTTTGTCCGTGAAATGTGTATACGCTATACGTGATTGTACTGAACATGTGTAATAAATTATGATACCCAAAGCTCATACAATTTTCGAAGTTTAGTATTTACCTATCACTCTTTATAGTGATTAGATCAGTGCACAGAGATTGACACATAGTAATTAGATGAGTGTGCAGATGATAACTAGAAAAGGCTCAGTAAATGAGCCGTTCAGTGCACACATCGCTTAACTCCATAAAAGAAAAAGTTGAGAAACGCGATGAAACGATGTACATTGTTTTCTAAAATTCCTGTCATAATATAGATTCACACATATAATGTAGAATGCATAAATACAGATATAGCTTTCATCTGACGCTGTATAAAATTAATAAGAAAGAATAGCCAAAAAATAATCGTCAGTAATGTTACAGCTTTTATGTGACTGGTGGAGTTAATCAATTTGGCAACTGAAAAAAAGTAGTAAAGTTAAATTCAGTCTTTAAATTTTTAAGTTTTTTATTACAGAAAAAGTTAGTTATTATATATTTTTATTACAGCTTTTGCATAAAAATGAATGTTCACAGTTCTGTTATATTATATTATTTGTAATTAATTCATCAGAAATATTATAAATAATGTCTTCTTCATCAGCTGGATGTGAGGATTCGTCATTTCGATTTGTTGTCAAGTTTTTATAGTAATCATGTTCAACAGGAGGAATGTATTTTAGCAGGTCCATCATGTCTCTCCATTTTTCCCTTGTCACAGTTCTGCCTTTAGGATATAATAAAGGCTGATATATATTTTTCAAACTTTGCGGTCTACCTGATACAGATTTTCTTAAATTAATGGCTTTAAATTCTGTATCTTCATTATAATCACATTTGAATTGTATAAGATGGGGTTTGGACCTTTCTAATTTTATCCAGCGTATTTTAAGCCAATTTACTGGAAAGCCTGTGACGGTTACTTTTCTGTTAATGGTTTTGTTGAAAAAATATCTTGGTGGGTCATTTGGATTAGATGAAATGGAGCTTTCTTTTTACATGTTTTGATTATATTGTACCAATCATCTGGTGAAAAAATGTTTTGATTTTTTTTCGCACGTGACTCAATAATGGCAAAATCTGAGTCATTAGGCAAATAGCTGTGCCCACTTACCAAAAATTTCATTTCAATTGACTCAGCTCTTATTTCCATACTCTGAACAAGTTTCAATAAACTTAAGACAGTTTTAATATTTCTGTTTTGCCCGGTACACGAATCCGAATATGTTATTATTTTTTCAAAGTTTGTAGCGTAAGTCTTTATGTACTTTATTAGACAAGATGAAATTTCTTGAGACCCACGAGATCCTTCAGTTTCTGGCCAAACAAACATGTGGCTTATATTTTTACTGAATTCATGATATCCGAAATTATAAACATATAAATTACGCTTATAATAAGCTACGGATGTGGTCAGCTTGGGAAAGGCCAAAGCTTCTTCCAAGTCGAAAGAAAATAAGAAAACTTTTTCTGATGTTGCCATTCGGTCGGCAGCCATTTGACTGCGAGCCCGTTCAGCCTCTTCTAAGTGAGTTTCCTTTTCAATTTCTGCCATCTTCTTTCCCTCACCGTCTGAGGATTGAATTTTTATTTGCAAAGCATCACAATTTTGACACGTATCCTTTGATGGTTGTTTAAAATGTAAATTAAATTTTGTGGAGAACACATTATAGTAATACTTTTCTTTCACTGGTACTACATTTTCCTTTTCACATTCTGTGACATATAGTTCATACATCTTCTTAATATTTAAGTCAAGATCTAAATATTGTCATCTTGGATTATGAGCTCTAGTGTAGTGACTACGGTAGGCTGGAAATAACTTTATATGTTTTATAACACTTGTGTCATCTATTTTATTGCTTGCAACATGGCCTTTGCGCAGATCAACCAAAGATGTAACTTGTTCTTTAGGACAACATTTGTATATCCGCCCATCGCTCACCTGATAAGTGTCTCTAAAATATTTTTTGCAAACGGGAATATCACGTGTGTCTTTTCGAAAGTAATATATTCTTTTTATTTCGTTGACTTTAATACAACCTCTTAAGAAAATATTTTGGTCAAGCTGACTATGTAAACTATAAAATGCCTTCATGGCAGTCTTTCTCTCATTTGAAAAAATTTTTTGGTTGCACTTTTGGCGGCATCTGCATTTTATATCGACAAATGTTTTTGCAGGTATTAAATTTCCTCCCCTATTCCTATATGCCAAACCTTTTGTTCTGTTATGCTTTTGTAAATTTCGTGTCCATTTATCAGGATTACAACTTCTTTTCCTCCCAATCAACGTGTTTGTTGCAAAATTTGTACTGTTGCAATCAGATGAATCCGAGGAAAACGATAAACGTCTTCTTGAACCACACTTTCTGTTAATAAATCGTATTGAAGAACCATCACTGTTTTCGTCATCCACATTGTTATTAGCCTCACCCATCTTGGTTATAACGGTATAATATTTATTTCTTTAAAAACAATCTGGGAGTAATGATGAAAAGACCAAGAAAATATGTAGGCCGTGCAATAATGGTGAAGTAGACAGTAACATTCAGCGTGCGAAATCACTGTTATACTAACTACCGATTGCGTTGCGCTTTTTTTTAATCTGTTTGTCGATGCGATTTTATTACCAATATTATTGAGAGGGGGGAAAGCATCTTCGGCTGTTTAAAACAAAGCGTTGATGCATGACAATAAAGCAACGATTACATTAGGGTATGGAGTTAATCAAAATGACTTCTGAAATAAATTACTTATTTTTCAATGGCCTAAAAAATGTTGCCGTTTAATGGTGTTAATTTTTATTATTCAGGGAAGTTATTATAAATATAAAAAGTTATGACTATAGCAAGTGCTTTGACACATAAATTTAAGATTTTTCAAAAAGTGGAGTTAATCGATGTATGCACTGAACGGCTCAAATAGCACGCAGTAGTAAACTTTTCATTCTTACAAGGCACAGTAACTCGATCGAAAACTACTATTTATATTTTGTTAAATATTTTATGTTCCTTATATATTTCAATCATAATAAAATTAGTAGTTATGTAAAAGACATCAACATATATGACATCAACAACATAAAAGACATCAACATAGAAAACCATATAATTTATCGAAAACTTCAGACGCCACTTTAATGGGCACAGTAAGTGACATACTAATCCTATCTGGCTATCATACAGAACTGAAAATTAACAGTTATGGACCTATATACATAATATCGATTTCAAATGTCGGCATTCAACTATCACATTTCTCCTTGGTGCTCGAAGACATCGTCGCTACTCGGCAGTTATTTTGTGTGCGTTGAGTTTTTTGTTTCAATTGATGGGTCAAACAGCGCGTTCTAGTCAGCCTGTCGCAGTTACATAAACGGATATAAAGGACATAAAATAGCACGTGTGCATACTTCGAATAAAATATCATTATTTAATTGGATACGCGGTATTGCTTTTTGTTTATTTTCATCATTAAACAATGGAAACTGTTTGATGAGAATTTTTGGATTCTCCATAATTCTTTCACGAACTGAAACCGATGTCATAATTGTTTTCAATCTCTGCTTTATGAAGGTATATTCAAGAATGTAAAAGTTTGAATCTTCAAAATTCTGGCAAAAGTTATCCGCAAATCTATTCGTAGCCTTCATATAAAGATAAAGATAAAAGATGAAAATTATATTCAACGCCACGAATAAATACGCTTTGAATAAAAAATGTATGTATTGGAAATGGATGTAAAAAGAAATGTGCACTGATACTTTCTGGTAGAAAAATATCTTTACTTCGCGACATGTGAAGAAGCTCAAAGAAGAAGAAACTCAACGAGCTACAGTGCCGGACGAATAGATAGCACACTTTAAAATTAACGTAATTTAGATTTATTTAAGGTAATAACCGAGATTCTAATACTATCCAGATTTGTAAATTACTGTTATGAACATACACAAATAAAATAAAATTACGTTACGCCAGTTTAAACAATTTTACTTAGAAAAAAAGAATTTTTATGGAAATACGGTGGAAAATAATGATGGCATATTTCACTAAGAATTATGTTGCGACTCCATGTAATTCCAAATAAAAAAAAACATGAAAAAAGTGTAAAATAATATTTTTTTGTTTAGGATTTAGTTTTCGAGAAAATCGAGATTGAAAATTTGCTAAGCGCTGTACATCGCTTATAGCCGGAAAAGCGTATGTACGAAGCAAGGATTCAAACCTGGTTTTCTCAAAAACGAAATCCTAAAAAAAAAGAAGTCACTCTATATCTTTTTCATTTCTTTTTTATGAAGAATAACCCGGTGACCGCTTGTATATAGTTTCAGGAATACCCTGTACATATTTTTCAACAGGGTGATGCCGCGAATTTTTTTCTCGAGGATTAATCAGCAAGATCATATCGTTGAAAATTGTTGCGAAAATCATAACCATGCATTATGCAAATGGCAGATAATTTCAAAAGATTGCCGAATGATAAAAATGTATTTAAGATGATAAGAAACAATTAGAACAAAAAACTAATAAAGAAACTTCGTAGATAATGACGACTGTTAATAAGTGGAAAGATGAAGCCGCAAAACATTAGGCATTCAATAGTATTGCTTGATTTATTGACATACATAATTTTTAGTTAAGTGTGCTAACATTTTGTCCGACTGTATTTCCATAAAAATTCTCTTTTTTTAAATAAAATTGTTTACACTTGCGAAATGCAATTTTATTTCATTTGTGTATGTTTATAGTGGTATTTTGCAAATTTATATAGAAACAGTATTTTAGTTGTAATGTTACATAAATAAAAATTACATTAGTTTTAAAGTATGCTATCTTTTTGTTAGATACTGTATTATCCCGAAATGAAAACTAGAGAGCATAATCGGAGACTTGAGACCAAGCATCCACATATTCGACACTTTCCTATCTTTATTTGAAAAACGATTCTATGAATATTGATTTGTTTTTGTTCTGGAACAATGTAGTTACGTGTTGATAATTAAGTGGTATTTTTATTTGTCGGACAAATTCTCGACTAATAAAATTATTTATTTCAAACACATCGAATAAAGATACTTATTTTATTAGGACCCTCCAATATTGCATAAAGATGAAGAAGTATCTTTTGTTCGTAACGTTTCTATAATTTATTATCTAAATAATGTACAACTCTGCTAGGTTGTCATTTGTTTCGCAATTACAAGATGCAAATGAATTTCAGCATAAATTATACTGCAAAAATATCGTACAGTATTTATGATGAAATAGTTGAAAATGTTAAATGCTAGATGTTTTTAATCGAGTAGTACATATATTTAATCGTTCCAAAAGTTTCAGTCATATTACTACGAGATCGATTAATATTGTATAAAAAAATAATGCACCGTCAGACATAATAAAATTCGTTTATTAGAAGTAAGTTAAAAAGATTAAATATTTAAATTATGGAAAAAATTATAACTTAAATTACATTGCACACACACACAGCTACTGCAGTAACTCGAAATTTTATATTATTTTCACGATTCCCTTAGTTTCGTTAATATCATTTAGTCCAAGTAGACTAATAAATATACGATCAAACCCTACCAGAAAATCTGAAAAATTTTAAACACTGATTGCAATAGATTATGTATTGAGGGACAGTCTTTTCTCTATTCCTGCGAAAAAGAAATATATCAATTATTTTTCTTCCTCATTATTTTGAACCACAATTTTCAACAAAGAAGAAGCTGACAAAATTCTTTAATATATTAGGAAAGGTCTATGGTTTATTTAGAAATGGTTTCATAAAAAAGAAACGAAATACGTCGAGATACACCATATGCTGTGCAATGCTTCGAAATTCTCGTTTACGATAAGCATAGTTTCAGGACAGTCCTTCCGTCCTTGACAGCAATTGCAGGGAATACTATTTTATGGCACCTTCAAGTGGCTTTCTCGTTTAGGGTCTCCGACGAGAAGAATCAAGCCGTCAGAGGAATGACTTACACATGACTCGAGACAATAGATACGAACATGTGAACGCTAGAGGCGAGCAGGACAAGGATGGCTCGCAACATCGAGATCCCATCGAATTAGGAAAGGACGAAAGAAATAGTATAAGCTTCTGATAGAATTGTTCGGTACCTACGAATGCATAGAAACATACGCCGCTTAAGTTATATAATCACTTTTAATGAAAAACATTGACTGTAGTTTTCATAACAGTCTAATAAGATGTTGGATAACCCTTGGATTTGAGGACTGCATTGCATCTGTGTGTGGCATAAATTCAATTAATCGAACACAAAACTCAGTCGGAATTTCTGACCATATTTTCGTGATTGTTTCCATTAATTTTGCTTTATTGTTAAAAGATCCCATTCCCTTGTGATAAATAACCAATTGTCGGATTTCAAAAGACGTATTTCTTCCTTTTCATCCCATTTTCACAAGTAAAGCGTCTGATATCACCAATAATTTCTGTGGTACCGAGTTCTTACAACGAATTTTTATTTATTTATAAACAATATGTGTTAGCGACGTCGTCAATGTAATACAATATTTTACTCTGGCATCTAAGATGTTGTGTCCGAATATTTTTGCGACGTTACATTTTGTCACAATCTTGTTTATCGCTTATTATGCAAAAGAACATAAACAATAAAAGGGAGCAATAATTTTTCTAATAATATCGTGTCCGAATATTAATGGGAGTCACGTGTATCTATTTAATATAAAGAATGTGAAATAAAACTGTAATAAGAAGTATATACATTCGGGTAAACGATGGAATAAAAAATGCTCAAAAATTACTTTTGCCTATATCTTTATCCGAAATATATTTAAAACATTAAGAACTTAATTTTGAAAAAAATCGAGAAAGAGCAATACTTATGAAAAAAATTAGCCTCATCGGCGCTCGCACAACGTTCAAAAGACTCGTATCTCGCTCGCTCCATCAACCAACGACGTTGTAATCATAACGAAGATTTTGTATATCACGCATATCATAGTTTCATATCTTGAATTTCGTGTTCCTAGTTAAATAATGGTTTCTTTAAATGTAAAACCGTTTAATACTGCATAATATACTTATTAAGTGGACAATATTATACTTAACCAAGTTAAGTATGGAAAAAATGTCGAAAGTTTGGTTTTTATTTTTTATAACATTGTTTCACCCCCACAAAAAATCTGGCAAAGATTGCTGACAACATCAGAGATTGCTGCTTTTGGCAATATCCTCCGATAGAATTAAAATGGCGAAGACAAGATTTGTCATTTCCGAAAAATTTGCAACTTTCCGTTTTGTTTTTACGTTCTCTATTTTTTGTGATCACATTTTACGATCGAAAAATCTGAAAAAATTCTCTAACATGTGGCCTGTTATACAAAATGGATCAAATCTTTTTAAAAATTTTAAAATGCCATCGTTCATCAGTTGGTAAATATGAACAAAACTTTGAATCTGTTTTAAGTAATTATATTTAATTACATATTTTGAGGTTAGCAATCTGTTGTTAAGAAGTTAAAAATTTTTAGGTTAAATCACTGCATACTACGTCGACGTATTTTTCGTCTGCTCTCTAATGTGGCTCGGTTTGCACCGAATGACGTGTTTATGATTAATCGATTAATTTAATCATTTTCCACAGTTATTTTACCTTATTATTAATAAAAATATTAATACAACTTCGACAAACGCAAAAGTAGACAGCAAATAAAGGATGGATATAATTATAATGTAATGCGACACTTTTTTATTTCTTATCTTTTCTTAACGGTAATTGTAAGATTTTTCCCACTGTAATTGTGAGGTTTTTGTGATTAAATTAAGATCAAATACAATATAATTTTTGTAAGATTATATCTTATAAAATTACAAATTTTATAAAAAATATAAATATACTTTTCATATTAATACTTACTTAATTTTTTTTATTCCAACCAATGAAACGACAACATAAACATTTTTGTTTTTGTAATTTAAGGTAAAAAATTAGTATTGAGATGAGCCGATTTATACATATCATGTTTGTTCTTATTTTAATCAGAAAAATCTTACAAACACATTTATGCAAATTTTATTTAAAAATAAACAAAAAGAAGGATGTTTCGTCTTTGCATTATGTATTTTGTACCTGTTGTCCCATATTCAAGCCCGGATTAGATTACGATCCATGTGACTCGTTCGACTTTGAATTTTTTCGGTATGTCAAGGGGAGCCCCCAACCCCGCTCAGTAGTAAGTGAAAAGCTACCTAGAACTATACCATGCACTTATGCAAACAAAAATTACGTGTTCTAAGCAAAATGACCTATGCAAACGTAATAAGTGGTACCACTCAAGAAGGAATTGAACGAATTTTCAAGAAACCAATCACATTTCAAGATAGGCGTATACAATCCTGTATGAGTGGAGAGTGTTCACAATCGCGACAACGTGGGAATGATTGGCCTCGAATGTATTTAGAATGTTGATTCAATTACGAATTATTTTAATCACGAGTGTAATTGAAATACAATATATATATATATATATGTATAATTATTTGTTGTTTGAAAGTTTAAATGAAAGAGAAAAATAATTACTTATTATTTATATAGATATAAACAAATTATTTGAAATAATAGAATTTGTTTATTAATTACGAATACGATTTCAATTGTTACTTAGTAATTATCATTTAATTGTTAAGTATTTATTATTCATGCGGTATACCGTGTCCAATAAATAATAAACACGTCGTAGTTATTAATAATATTTTAATTTATTTATTAAGTACATTGTAATTCGTAATTAATGTAATTGAATTACTTAGTATTTTGTCATTATACTCCTATTGAATTACAAATCACCTTGTATTTTAATGGCGATCTAAATTTCGAATTACATTGTAATTGAATTACTTTGTAATTATAATTCCTTGAGAAATTCAAATGTTCGCCAGATCCTTATCCTTAACCGATAAGGCAAAAGACCGCAATTTCTAAAAAGCATTCCACAAATCGCTCAAGTACTTTTCCATCTGAAGAAAGCCCGCTGTAGGTTGGTTCCTTAACTTTCTCAACTCAACTTCCAAAGCTATACAATTATGCTGTAAGGGTCGTGACGAAGAAAGAGAGTCCCGCACAGCGGTGTGGCGCGTCCACCGCGTGAACATTATAATTTTGAACATTATAACTTTTTCACCTGCTAGACGCGCCACGTCGCTGTGCGGGACTCTCGTACATGCGTCGCTTGTCCTCACTCCTTGCGTAGCCTTTTTCGTGAATAGGTTGGTCGTAACATATAAATTCCTTACAAACAACAAGTACATATATAGGAGTGTGGTGACATGAAACAAACGTCTGACTTGCAGAATGTCTTGTCGAGCACTGTCGTTCGAGTATGTTCAAGTAGACGCAAGTGTAGCGCGAGGCTACGCCTACTAACAATGCTGCATGCTCGATAATTTCAATCCCTGATTTACATGGATGGATCGCGATAGGAGTCATATAGTATTACATAAAAGTCATTGACGTACCATATCAGCCGCAAGTTTCGAATCGTTATCCCATTAAAAATAGTATGTCATTCCCATTCCTAATTAATCCACACTTTTTTGCTAATTTTCTTTTCATATGTCAAAATTCAAGTGTTTGCCCATTATTTCGTCTATAAACACTAATGCTCCGACTCAGAGAGAGATTTGCTTCGCAAATTCCACTCTCTTTGTTTTATTCACTTCACTGATGTACGGTTTCTTCCTCACACAATTTTGCTTTTAAATCCTGCCCAATGTAATTTGAATCGTTCTTGTATGCATTTGATTTTTATTTCGTTCCTGGACTTTTGATACAATCTCAGACGCACTTATATCTGGCTTCTTTTTAATAATCCTAAGAATTTCATGTTTTTGTACTGTTAATTCTTTTGGTCTGCCACTCGGTGCAATATTCTTTCTTTTCTATATTTATTTACTAGAGTAAGTGGGTTATTTACTGTGTTCATTAAAGTGTCGTCCGAAGTTTTCGACAAATTAAATAGTTTTTTTAACCTATATCGCAATTCTTAAAATATTTAAAATATATTCCCGAAACCCGATGCTTGGAACGGTATGAGTAGATGTGTATCGGGTCGGGACGAGATCGGGACGACAATATTCAAGATTCCTGAAAACATTCAATTTCCTATGCTACCAATTATTACAAAACGACACATCGCCGTACCTAGTACAAAATTGACTAGCGAAAAGATGTTTTCAACAATTGGAAATATCGTTGCAATCGAGAGAACCAAGCTATTACATACTGTCATACGTAGAGAATTTTAAATCAAACTATACATATCTTACTTTTCTGGTTTGTTAAAAAATATAAAATTTTGCAAAGTAAACTGCAACAATGGAAATCAAAAATTTGTAACTGGGACCGTATTAAAAAAACGACGCGCTCTTGAATCCCAGTATTTTAAGAAGTCCTAAACATTTTCGGAAAACCCGAAAGTTTCAAGATCCCGTCCTGATCCGTACTCGCACACCTCTAACATTGATGTCTATTATATAATATAAATACAAATTGTATGATAACCGAAATATATAAAGAACACAAAATAATTAACAAAATCTAATATAAAAAACAGTTTTCGATCGAATTACTGCGCTCTTAAAAAATGAAAAGTTCATTACTATGTGTCAGTTACTGAGCCTTTCCTAATTACCATGTGCCAATTTCTGATCACTCATCTAGTTACTGTGTGTCGATTTCTGTGCACTGATCTAATTAGATCTAATTTGATGTAATCAGTTCTAGGTAAATACTAAATTTCGAAAATTGTATGAGCTTTAGGTATCATAACTTATTATACATATTTCAGTACTTGCAATATTATTTTAAAAAAGGAAAGAAAATTACGTGCAGTGTCCATACATTTCACAGATCAAGAAAATAACGTTAAATGCAATACGCAGTTTGTCATAAGAGGGCTCTGTAATCAACGCACATATAAAAAAAGACATGAAAACTTAAAACAAGACGTAAATATATCTAGGCAGTGGATTATTTATTATTTTTCTGTAATTTTGTCGAGTTTTATAGATATAATAGTTTATGCTTTTGTTTTGGAAAGCATGATTTTTGTATCTTTTTCGTCTTTATTTGCAACCTGATTCATAGGGCAAAATGACATCAAACCATTATTAAAAATTTAAGAAGCTAGTTTCCGCATTTCATAAATCTTAAGAAGTTAAACTTTTGATCCGGTTATGAAAATTACAGGTGAAGGGACCTAGCCAAATAAAATGGTCTTTGTTCTGTGACACTATGTTTTCTGAAGCATTATTTTATATCTTGAATATATTAGATCAATTGAAACTAAACATAAGAAATTATCGTAAGATCGGCAGTACCCCAAAGTAGCTATGTTGCAGTATCGAGGACAATCGTTTCCGACTTCAAAATGTCGTAGCCATTTAGCATATAAGCGACTTTTCAGTCGACATTTCGAGCTCTACATTTAATTGTTACACGATGCACTGAAACACTTGACTGAGCATTCATCGCGAGTTATTGACCTAAAAATATAAAAATAACTGTCTGTTAAATATGAGTTACCTAGAATCATATGATACAGCAACCATTAACTGCTATTGTAAAAAAGTACATAGTACCTAGAACTGTCGTAATGGGGAAGGTCAACTTCTGCCAATGAAATTCTTATTCAATGAAGAACGGCTCCACTTCATTCGTAAAGTAATACATTCAAAAATAGCATATCAGTCATCCCTTTCACAATACATACCTGGTTTGTGAGAAATAATATCCACAGCCTGTCTGTAATTTAAATGTCTCCAAGCGAAAAATAGTTTACCAAGAAACTTATAAGAAACAGGAATGCCTTGCAGCGACACACGGTCGGCGATCAAATATCCATTCGAACTGTGCGCTTTTAGATGTCATGGATTAGGCGAGAAATATCTTCCCTGATGTTCATAAGCCTGGAAATGACTTTATTCTTTTACTATTTTCACGTGTAAAGCAAACTTCGCTGATGAAAACGTCGCCAGCCGCGTACCGATACGGAGTTATAGTCGTCGATTGTCAACAACTATAAAAACAAGCCGTGAGGGTTAGCCTAGCTTCCGATGTAGCTGAGTAGAATCTATTCTTCTTTTAGTTTAATAGCGAGGTTAGGACTTTGTCATCCGGTCTGGTAACGGTCAGATGTAGTTCAGAACAACACTTCTCCGTCAGCCCGGCCGTCTTACGGTGAGGCCATGTCTGTGGACCGTACTGATCTGTTGGTGTGAGTTTTACGATGTTCCCGCGGTGACGTTTGTATAAATGGACCTCAACGGTCGTTACGTTACCTTTCATTTGGCATCCTCACGCTATTGTTACACTATTGTTTCAGATGCATCGTAATCGGGCGATATTGGCTAACGAGACCGGCGATACCGATGCTGCAACGAAGCATTCCGGAGGATCGAGCGCTTTCGAAATATTGAACCGAAAGAAACAGAACGCCGCGATCATTCTCCAGCATTCCAGAAACGTGTCGAGGAAGGAATAAAAGAAGATCGCGGAGGCACCGCAGGTATGTATCAGTTTCGATCGTGAATGTACACATGACCATTGTACCATTTTTATATCTTTACATTTTTACATTTTTATTAAATTATTTCGTCATTAAAGTCATACTTCGAATACGCCGATCCCAATCCTACAAATACTCTGGCGCACAAAATGATAAGGAACCTCAAGATTTTTGAGTATGAACATCTATTTGTTCATATACATGGAAAATGAATACGCGACAAAATATGGTAGTATTTTTGACGTAATACATGATGAAATTAAATAAATCGTTCGATTCATTTGTTATTTATGCAAAAAAGTGAAATTTTGTGTGGACGAAATGATAAGGCACTTTAAATATGAAACAAAAATGCTTTGATGTTGTCCCCGTTTTGACCGGTGGTCAAGCTGGAAAATAAGGCCAACTCCGGGATTTTACAGGCTCCTAGGCAGACCACCCGACATAATGCACGATATTCGGGAATTCGATTCGTGACGCAGGAAAATTCGTTCGGGTAGAGTGTCACACGATCTAATTACGATCGATTGAATTATTTGCGATGAGGGTGTAACTATCATCCGATCCCTTTTACCTGCGCTATCATGTACGCCGTTATAATTGTACATGCATTCTATCACGTACGCCACAATGACAAAAGGTATAAAAGAGTAATAAAACAATCGTTCATTGGTAATCAAGCATAATACATTTCTTACCTTACTTGTCAACTCCGTATTATTACGCCACGGCTAACATACGTAAATTACTAAATAAAACCGTCTTATAAATTAAATCGAAGTTCCTATTTAAGTGCGGCATTTTTATTTTTTAAAATATACACGGATAATTTCCTCGTGACAATAGCGACGTCGCGATTAGCGCAAATAACATGCAAATACAAGGCATAATTCGCTGATTGTGTACCAATCGTGTACCAATAATTAGGCCAGTATCCCCCCCCCATATGTACTTCGTTTATGCTAAAGTAGCGACTACCATTTGGGATCAATTATTCTTTTCCACCTCGTGCCATCCACGTAGACCGAGAATTTTTCTCATCAAGTATACTTAAAACCATTTATTTGTTGATCGCGACTGCGATTCTGTAATAAAGACTCGACGTGTTTACATGTATTTAATCGTTTATTTAGGTTCAACCATTTCGATTAACAGTCTCCCATTCTGGGATAGTTCCAGCCCTGAACAGAAACGAATAACACATGCAAGGGATGAAGCAGGATTATGTTAGAGAAGGAAACACAAATTTTTTGAAAAGATGATTATTTATTGTATAATAAGGATGACGAAGAATTATGACAGAGGAAGAAAATTGCAACTTTGTTTTTAAAAAATCATTATTTAATTATTTATTTTTATTGGGATTATGGCTTGGATTATTTATCAAATAAACTGTACAACGTACAAAGTAAACTGTACAAAGTTTTACAAAAACTTTTATTATAATTTTTATTTTAAAGAAGATATATATGTACGTTATGCGCGAACGACTGAGCGACCACCGGCGATAATGTGTGTATCGCGGTGTGTATTTATAAGTTACAGTTTATATTATCGCCTGTGCGCGCTTAAGACATCGGCGCAATGAAATCTGATAATTTCGAACTTCAGTCCCAAGTAAACTATAAATTAATTTTTGTCCGAGGCTACAGTTACTTTTTCAACAATTTTAGATTACAACTATTACAACTACTACTACTATTGGTTGTCCTTTTAATAAATATATGTACTATTAACTGAATACACTTGGTAATGATATAGTGAGTAAAAGAAAAGTGATAATAATAGAGTACACCTATATCGGCCATGAATTGAATTTTGATGAAATCGAATCGATTATGAATTGGGTACGAGGTGTGAAATCCAATCGAATAAAAAACTGGATCGTGTGCTATGAATTAGTTCGCGGTCAATTAGTATATCAACAATCCACCACCATCGTTCTTTTCTTATTATACATGTTTATATATTTTGCATGTTTGTATTTTTTCAGAAGTAAACAAGCTGTAGGAGCAAAAATGATGCGCAACGCAGGAGTCGACGAAATGAAGATTATGCAAGAAATGCCCGAAAAATCTCAAACCCATATTCATCGTCAGAAAGCATTTCACCATCGAGGCAGGGATGCAGAAGAAATCACGTGCACGACCCATCATCGCCGAAGGATTCAACATTGTGTACTTACGGTCCGTAGTCGAACAAGCTTAGTGATAGGATATTACTCAAGAACGTTTGCGTGTACCACCGGTTTAAGGAGCTCAGGATTAAAAGCAACAATGTGCGACCCGACATTTCACCGGGACGCTCGAGCGACTCAAATTAATAATGATAAATTGTTATTTTACGTACCCGCGTGTTTAGAAAATAATATTATTAGGCTACGTCATGAGAGAGACAATTTCGATAAGAAGATTGTTTAATACATTACGATGTTTATTCGAGCCAAGCCTTTGTGAAATAAACAATTTAAAACTTCAACTCAGAATAATAAATTTGCCGATTCATTTCCTACAGTATCATGATACAAATGTAGAGCGACCAGATCTGGGACGAGATCCTGACTACAGGAATCCTTCCCAACTCCCCAATAGTCCAAGAAACCGAGCCAACAACAAAACTGTATCAGTCACCTCCTAAGAAAATGCCAAACGAGAATACGCCCCAACCAAGGACCAAGCCATAATACTGCATACTGTAAATGGTATTACCGTCAGGGACTATGCATTAGCCATAGGAAAGATAATAGGCCCCAGATCTATCAAATACATATCGAGAATTTCAAACGGTAGGGTATGCACATACCTAGATAACAAAGAAACTGTCAGCAACATAACAGCAAAATTCAAATCAATTACCATCAGCAACACAAATATTGAAATCCGTCCTATGATTTCGCCGACCCAACATATCGAGCTGTCAAATATAGCACCGATCATCCCAAATTCAGTAATTGAAAATGCATTTCGAACCAATAACATCAAACTCTGCTCTAGAATAACCCACCTGAGAGCAGAGATATCCGACCCTGAATTTGTGCAGCTTCAGACGTCAAGTATACGTCGATATCGACGTCCTGAACAAATTTCCAAGCACATTCTTAATTAATTTTGACGATACCCTACACAGAATTTTTGCCTCTACCGACAAACAGATTTGCTTATTATACAAAAGAATATGCGCAATAAATAAACAAAATTACTATAAGGAGTGCTTTATTATATGAGAAAACAATTGATTCAATAATACTACCATAAACAATAAAAGGGAGTAATAATTTTTCTAATAATATCGTGTCCGAATATTAATGCGAGTCACTGTACTTGAAAGCAGTAATCACAGACCCAGATTTTGCAAACATATTAAGTTTCAGAAGAAGACAAGTATCTACGAACTTGTTTATAACAAGTCTCTGAATATTCACCACTTCAGAGAAACAGATCTGCTTCAATCGTAATCAATCAGGCTATAAGCAATGTCCTAACAATACAAACACGAACGAAAACGGTTCCCAGACCGATCCGAATATACCCCCCCCCCCCCCCCGAACGCTTTAACGTATCAATCATCAATGATATATTCATATCGGTCAACGTATTGTCGAATATCAAGAAGGCAGGACAAATACAATGGAAATAGAGACAGAAGAATCCAACACAAACAAAACGGAGAATAAGAGAGACCGCTATCTACTATATAACATCAGAAGAAAGCCATATCAACCCAATAAAATTAGCGACTTGAATTTCAAGATCTCTGCTCCAATAACATTAAAAAAGATTAATCAAACGAACAGAACCACCCTTTTGCAACACGTGCAACCAAACTATATCGACCAACCACGTCCTTTTCGAATGCAGAAAATATGAAATATCAAGACAAAAATGCAAGATACTACCCGTCGTAAAATTCCTAGAGGAAACCAACATCTACCAAGAAATACAAACAAGAAACAGGACAATAAACCATCGCTAATAACATGAAGGTCGATGCGACGTTAAACCTGAAAAAAAGATTCTTGGTCTTTTTCACAACAGTTTTCTTGTACAAATTCGTTGTATATTACCATCACTTATCAAAAATGAATATCACGAGCCAGGCTCGCGAAAAGATAGTAAATGAATGTTAGTTCCTATCAGTATGCCACGAGAGTTAGTCGCGATTCTTATAATTGTTGTTACAAAGCAGTTTAGTTATTAACATTTAAGAAATCCCTACAAAATGCAAAATACAAAAGTGTTAGATAAAAGCAATGATAACGAATCCAGTGACAGTAACGTGTTGGCGCCAATCACAAAGCGTGTAAGGCGTATGATTATAGTTGGGAGTAGTGAAGGGAAAGGTACGACAATCATGGATTTGGCAGAAAGTAAAAAACACACCAATAGTTTGGAAGTATTCTGAACATCATGGAATAAAAGCGTCTATTTTAAATAATTTAAGCGAGAATCCAACAATGTTAGACCTATTTTTTATTACATTTGATAACAAGTTTTGGGAAATGCTGGCCATGAAAACAAATCGCTTCGCACATCAGACAATTCACGACGAGCGAAAAGACGGCATGTGGACGACACTTGGTATCCTGTTACCTTAGATGAAATAAAGGCCCATTATGCACTGTGTATTTTGATGGGTCAAGTGAAAAAAATCAAATATTCAACTGTATTGGACTAGAAGAGCTGTAGTAGAAACGCCAATATTTAGACAAACGATGCCTTTTAAGAGATTTCGGCAAATTTCGAGATTTTTACATTTTTCTGATAATGAAACTGCTGATAGTAATGACCGACTTCGAAAGATAAAAGCTGTCGTCAACCTTTGGAATGAAAAATTTAAAGAAATTTACACACCCAATGAATATGTCAGTATAGACGAATCCTGAATGAAATGAATGAATGTTAATGAATGTTTAGCGTACAAACAATTCAATCCGTCCAAAAGAGCCTGATTTGTATTAAAAATTTACAAATTGTACGAGGCAAGTACCGGTTTCTGTCACGGATTTGAAATATATACTGGCCAGTACAAAATTGATCGAAATGATAGTGCGTTAGAGAACGTTGTGATAGAGCTGTCAAAATTTATAATAAACAAGGAATATACTTTGTCTCTGGACAACTGGTACTCTTCACCAAATCTTTTTTTAAAAATTACACCAGAAAAAGACAAACGTAACCGGGACAGTACGCAAGAACAGGAAAAATATGCCAAACGCCAATCAAAAGCATATTTTGAAGAAAGGAGAATGTATATGGAGATGTTGCAATAATTTGATAGCTGTGAGATGGAAGGACAAGCGCGACGTGTATATGATATCAATGAAACACGAAACTGCAGAGATGGTCCAGCAATCAAACAAAGAATTACAGAAACTAATGAAGCCTAAATGTATCCTGGAATATAACAAGGTTATGGGTGCAGTTGATCATCAAGATCAGATGTTTCCGAATCATGAAAAAAGTCATCGAAGGATACTGAAAACTTTTCTTTTACATGTCAGATATGGCTCTGTTCAATACCTACATTATGCATAAAGGTATTCACAGTTGAAAGAGGGAAACTTATGTTGATTGCGATATAAATATAGCAGAAGCAATTTCACAAATTGTCGAATTACCGGATTACAAAATGCGTGGAAAATCTAGATCAGTTGAAACACCTCTTTGACACCAAGCTCAATATTGGGCTCATTTCACAAAAAATATCGATCCGACGCCTCGGAATAAGCATCCGACAAGGACGTGTAAAGTTTGTTATAAACATAAAATACGAAGCGAAACGAAGTGAGAATGCGCGAAAGGTAAAATAGCTTCTGCCGGAATGTTTTAAGAAATATCACACCGTGGAGGATTTTTAGAGTTGTACGTATTTTCTTATTAGATATTCATTGAAGGTAAACAT
This sequence comes from Megalopta genalis, assembly GCF_051020955.1. Lineage (NCBI taxonomy): Eukaryota > Metazoa > Arthropoda > Insecta > Hymenoptera > Halictidae > Megalopta > Megalopta genalis. The sequence goes on from NW_027476133.1 coordinate 822,212, forward strand.
TTTTTATGATTGATTTTTTTTTGTTTATAATATGCTATTCATTTTTAGGCGTAGTATTATCACATTCCTCAGGACGAAATTACATTTAAAGACGCTTGAATTTCCATTGAAGTATTGTTTATTTATGCAATATAATTTTGAAACTGCTATCTATTACAAAATATGATGAAATTATGATATCTATAAAAGTAAAAGGATTAGAGTTTACTTCTAGTATTTACATCAATACTACTACTAGTATTTACATTTCGGCTCGTATTGCGACTGTCCTCGAGCATCAGTCTGGTCTGGTCTGTTTAGCGCGCTTTAACGGCTACCGCTTGGGTAGTCGAGTTTTGTCGAGCTAAATGGCACGGGAAGGGATTAATGTTTGCAAGTCCGGAAATGATTTTATTCTTTTACTACTTTCACGTACACGGCAGATTTCGCTGATGAAAACATCGCCAACCGCGTACCGCTACGGGGCTGCCCGGCCGCACGGTCAGCGCGGCCTCGTAAAATCCCAAAAATTAGCATTAGAAAAATATGGTAAAGCGATGGCCATTTCCCCCGCCAAACAGGGCAGAGGTACAAGAAAAAGTAACCACAAGGATGGTCCTTAGTTACAGGTGTAAAAAATGATTTCTGAGGATGATAAAATAATGTGCGCAAAATTTCAAAGGGACTGAACAACGGTAACCCGTGTCGCATCGGGATCAAAGATTCCAAATTTCTATTATTTACGTTAATTTTAATATAAATGTGTACCACTGTTTTAGAGGCAGTACTAAATATTTTTTATAATGAAAATATAATCTTACATGTATATAATATTATCGAGACTTAATTTAAAATTATACGTTATAATAAAATTAATTGAAATATCTTATAAAATGTTACAAATACTGGTCAATATACGGCTTTTATTCAGATTGATTTGCTGGCATCTGGATGACGTCACCGGTAATCTTCTAATACTTGTAAAATAAATTGTTTATTATATTCATTTTTCGTTAATAAGTTATTACATTCCGTGATAAACTTCAAGCCTCGTCTTACACTGTCATTAACTAATTTTAAATTCCTTACTATTTCTAAGGCTCTTTTATACGTTTCATCGCTTTTCGGAATGGAAGGATCATTATATAAAAATGCTCATCCCATTCAATCAGACACGAGAAAGCTTGAACATGATTAACTAGACATTATAAGTACGATTACAGGAGAACGATGCACCCCGACACATGTCACACAATTTTTATTAGGCTCTCAGGAGGAAGAAAGAAGAAACGTAAATGAAGAAACGAAAGAACTTCAAGAAGAACCGCAAGAAATGATCTTTCACAGTAACGAAATTGTGAACAGAAATTACGTATTCTAATCGAGAGAATAACATTTGAAACTGCAGCAACACCATCTTACATAAAATATCTCGCGTGCAGGCATTAAAATCATATCTCTTCAGCAAGGAGCATCAAATAAGTAAGTACATACGTATTCATACAATGGTAAAAATTCGCAGCCAATTTGAATATGAATTATTTACAAATTAATTTTCTGTTACATTATGTGTTATTAAAGAATAGAGGGAAACCATCACCTTTGGCCACGATACTTGACAGTTTCAAGGACGACATGCAACAAAACAATTTAACGTAGAATATAATTTTGCACTCATCTAATTATGCATGATATCAATGCAACTTTTCAAGTACAGTTTTTAAAAATAAGTATAACAATGCATTTTACTTAGATAACTACAACGATAATAAAATAAAATGAATTACACATTAAGTATTTGATAAATAAATGTGATCGAAATTATGTCGTCTTTGATTTTATTGTAAACAGAAATATTTGTCCAAACTATATCATGGTTGGTGTCATTTTAATCAGATAAGTATCAGGAATATGTTTAAAAAATAAGTATTAAAATGTTAAAATTAAAAAGAAGTTATGTCATTGTATTATGAGTTGTCTTCCGGGAATTCGAGTCAAAGGAGGCGCAGCGCGTGCCGCAACACACATTATTCACAGACTCCGTCGAACCTTAGTATTCGCGTAGCGAGAAAATTGATAAATTACAAGGACATAGCAATATAGTGATGACACACTAAAATTATGCCAGGACGAGAGAAACTACTACAACTTCTTTAAAACTGGATCAAACGGTTTGAATTTTTTCTAGATGATAGAAAGACTACTATACTAGACAATAACTAAATTACTTCGATACAATTTTGCTATTACAGTAGACCTCCGTTTATCGGGACTCTGTTTATCCGACATAGTAACATGTTTACCGACAAGTGGATGTCAGGAACGATGCCCCTCTTATCCAACTCTAGTCTACGCGACATATCGATTATACGACGCACTGTTTTTGCTTCTTACTTAAAAATTCTAGCATAGTCTTCCTGCGAAGAATGTGAGATAAGTAACGATTTAATTAAGTTATTCGTATCTGTTTGATTCATCCAGAAACTATATTCTCAGTATGACTTCTCACAAATCAAACGAAAAAGAAAAAGTAAGTGCTTTGTATTGACGAAAAATTTGTAATTAATAGACGCTTGAGAAGAAATTAATTGAACAATTAATTCCTTGTCTCGTAAATATGACATTGGTATATATATATATATATATATATATATATATATATATATATATATATATATATATATGTGTGTGTATATGTATCTACTATACATTTATGTATACAGGGTGTTCCACAATTATTTTAACAGCCGAAAATGAGGGGTAGATGAGGTCATTTGAAGTAACTTTTTCCTTTGCGAAAATGCAATCTGCGGCTTTGTTTACGAGTTATTAACGGAAAACACTGACCAATGAGAGGTGACGGTGCGAAGTTCGAGAGCCCAGAGCACGAGGCTTTGATAGATGGTCGGGACGGACTCGAACCGCGTTCGAAGTATTGAACAAATCACGAAGCGAGAACATTCCGGATTTTCTCTTACTACGTAACAGTGATATTTTTAAGAAAAACGCTGTTCACCTTTACTTTAGAACGTCTAGCCGTTTTAATTTTCTAGTGTGCATGACACCTTGTGTGTAACCTTGACATATTAAGGTTACGTTAAGGACATATCAAGGTTATGTCAAGGTTATCTCAAGGTTATTTCGGCCGGATAAGGGACTGTCATGCGCAACTAAGGCCTTTTTTGGCCATTGCCTCTGCAGTTCAAGTCTTCCCCACCTTCACGTGGTACCGGCTGTTTTCGCCGAAGGGGTTCAGGCTCTCGAATGACGCAGCTATAGTGGTAGCTGTCGACGGGCACAACCACTCATACTCATCTTACACACACTTTTCTACGCGTGCTTCCGGGCGCCCTTCGTCTCGGGGTGTATGTATGGGAGGCTTTCCCCTTTTTCCGGGGAGCTAGTGGGTGAATTGAGGAACTCTATAAACGGGTTTACTCTTGAGTGAAGGGGGCCTACCTATAAACGGGAATGCCCCGGCGGGTTATGAATGGGCCGGGTACCTGGTCAATAGGTACACTGGAATATGTATGTGTCTCCGAGTTCGAAGGGTTGCTGTCTGGGAGTGCGGTGCAGTGATCGTCGGGGGAGGGAATGACCGGGAGTCTTGAGGGGACTCCCTCGTGTCCGCGTGCGCCCCCTATCTGGAGGGTACAGCGGTTAACACCGGTGGGCACTGCTGGGCCGCCATTAGTAGGGGGGCCCGAACCCAGCCCAGCCAGTTGGGAGGCAGCCCTGCACAGTGGTAGGGCGTTTACGCTAAATCCCGCTCCCCGTAGTAGTGCCGAGTGGCGTCCGGACGGGTACCCTGCTGCGGGGGGCGGGGGGGGGCGACGAGGCCACCGGATCGTAGGGACGCTCGGACATCGGGGGGGTCCAGGACGGGCTGTCGGTGCCCCTTCTCTCGGCGATCCTCCTGACCACTCTATACATTTACACTCTTTTTACACTTTTGTCGCTGTCCGTTTGTGTAAAATGTATACTTTTCATTATGAACAGAGACAAAAAAGAGCAGGTTATTTCAGTGCCGCCTGCACCTCTCGGCTCTGCCGAGCCAAGGGTGATTCCCGTCACCCGCGCAGCATCCAAGTCGGTAGGCAACCTGGCCGGCGTGGACGAGTTGGCTACAGGAAGTCAACGCCTCGATCTCGTGCAGGAGGGTTCGCCCTTCCTGCCGAGAAAGAGTTTGGCACGGTCTCCGCCGTCGGGATCCCGTGATCCCGTACGTGAGGCCGACGACGACGAGAGTTCCCGGACGGTGGCCGTTACGGCCTCCTCTCCAGTGCCTAATCCCCCCTCCCCTCCCTTCTTCTCTCCTCTCCCCCCTTCCTCTCTCTTTACCTTTCCCCCTTCACCCACCCTCGGCACTGGTAAGGGCGCCGTGGGGAAGAAGAAGACCAAGCGGAAGAGGACCGCGGTTTCGTCGCCCGAGGAGGCGATTGACTGCACATCGGACGAGTCGTCGACGATGAGTGGCTGCGTGAGCTCCCTGCCCGGCCTGGAGACCCAGGTTAAAAAGGCGGTCGCAGGCACGCGAGCTCTCGGTAAGAGGCTGGGCGCCTCTATAGAGCAGGAGGAGGGCACGCGCAAACTATTCAACTCCGTAATCAGGAGTCTGAACGAAGTGCAGCACGCAGTAAAGGCGATGAGGAGGAGTGACCGCGCCTCCTCAATCTCAACCTCAGCCTCTCGGCTCGCAGCACGGAGCTCTCCAGCTCCGGCCACGAATCCTGAAGGTCGTGGGGTTACGACCGGCACGCAGACGGAGGTGACTGAGAATATGGACACCGATTGTACCGCTGTGCCGAAGCACAGGTCATACGGCACCCAGACTTGCGATCCGCAGGAAGTCGATGATCATGACGTCGTGGAGTGGACCCGCGGGTCCAGAGATTGGCCATCGTTGCGCGCTCTGGTCGACAGGAGGTGGACAGAAGCGGCCTTCGTGACGACCACCATTGTCGAGGGCAACCCCCTCATTAGCTGCCCAGACGACGACCTGGCGTTCTTCGCCCCGGCGGATTTTGAGGTGGGAGCGGGTCCTGCTCACTTCCTGATCGACCGTATCCCGGGGGTTGCGGACCTGAGGGCGGACCCTCCATCGGTGGGTGAGTCCACTTTCCTCACCCTTAGGACATCCATACCGCGCCGCGATGCCCCCCCCCCCAGAATCCGCGAGAGGAGAATATTCTTTGCGGCCGACAGGGTTTCTGGGGCAAGTGTCTTTGTGGCGGAGAACGCGTTTAGGGCCCTCGCGTACCTTAGGGAGTTGGGAGTCAATATGGCATGTAAGTGCATAGCCATTGCCTCCCACCCCGACATTCCTCCCGAGCCGTTTCGTAAGATGCTCGAGGCGGTGTTTGCGGGAACGTGGGTCGCGATCAAGATCTGGGGGATTCCGGCCGGCCAAGTGCGTCGCCCCCCCGAGCCGCCCTCCGACACGGTCCTGGTGAGGGGCGAGAACCTCACGTACGCACAAATGCTCCGGGCCGTTAAGGACAAGGTCGACATTGACGGTGCGGGGATTCTCGTCTCCGACGTCAGGACCAGCCGGGAGGGGCATATGCTCATCCAAGTGAGGGGCGACGGGGCTAAGGCCAGGGCGCTCAGCTCCCTTGTTAACGAAAAGGTACAGGGGCTTAGGGCGTCGGTCGGTGTGGGGAGGGGCCCTCTCCGCACCTTGCACCTTCGCCGTGTCGAAGGCGATGCGACCGCCGACGACATTAAGGCGGCCATCCACCGGAGGCTGCCCGATTTTCCGCCCGACAGCTATAAGATACGCGCCCTCCGTCCGGCATTCGCCGGGAGGTAGAATGCATCCATTCTGGCTCCCGCGTCGGTGGCGGCGCGTATCCTTGCTCTCAGCCCACTGCGCGTGGGCTGGAGCTGCTGTTCGGTATCTGAGCGCGAGGAAATACTCCAGTGCTTCAGGTGCCGGGGTTACGGGCATCGGGCCGCCGAATGTGAAGGGCCAGACCGTTCCAAGGTCTGCCGCAAATGCTGTGCCGATGACCACCGGGCTGGCGAGTGCAAGGGGCGGGAGAGATGCGTCGTATGCGATCAGGACGGGCACCGGGACGGGGGTCTCCGGTGCCCTGCCTATCGCAAGGCCCTTGAGGAGGCCAGGAACAAAGGGGGGAAGCCCCCCCCCCGAACGAGCGGCGCCCTAAGGCAACTCCGCGTGCGCGGCCTTCTCCCCCTTCGGTCGCGAAGGGGGTTCTCTCGCCTGCGGGGCTCAATGCACCAGCCGAGTCGGTTTCTCGCCAGGGGCAGGCTGAACGTAGTACCGGGGGTGGCATCGCTCGTGCGGGTGGCTGTTCGCAGCCTGCACCGCGCGGTGCAACGGCTGGGGGGGTGTCCTCCGCGCCAGCGAACGCGCCGCCAACGCGCAGCGATGACTGCGCAGGTCAAGGCGCAGACTCGGCCGCCCGTCGCGACACGAGGCGAAAAGAGCCGAAGCTCAGTCTGAAGAGAGCGCCAGCTCAGGGACGCGCGGGGGGAGACGGGCCGATGCGTCACGATGACGTCGCCCCGCGGCCGCGCAGCACGGGCCGCGCAGGCGGCTGCGCAGACTCGGCCGAGCGAAACGATAATACACGACCGGAGCCGACTGGCTCTACGAGTACCTTGGCGCAGGGACGTGCGGAGGGGGACGGCCCTCTCCGTCAAAACACGGGTGACGTCACGTAGCGTCTGTGATAACTCTTCGCGACCGACTCGTGACAGTTTTTGTGTATACGTTTTTCTGAGGGTACAGTTTTTGCCTCTTACTTCTAGTACCTTTTTCACTACACACTTATCGTTAGTTTTATCGTCCGCTAATCGACAAATTTTAAATTTTAAATTTTCGGTTAAGTGCAGTTTGCTGTGCAACGAGTTTACTGGATTTACATGTGCTTACTTCATACTTCCAGTCTACCACCGACGTTTTACTTACGGTAATACTCTTATTTTCAGGGTATACTCCTATTTTACTCTTATTTTTAGGTTACTTTTAGTGCAACACTACTCAGTTATTTTTTTCACTGTAATGGCCAATATGGCAAATTCTCAGAGAATCCGGTTGGGGGGGTCTTAACGTTCTCCAGATCAACTTGCATAGGTGTCGTCTGGCCCACGACTTGCTCCAGCAGGCCGTGCGTGAGCTCGAGGTCGACGTTGTCCTCGTGTCGGAGCCCTGGACCGTTCCAGGTGACTGGCACAGGGACGAATCCGGAAAGGCGGCCATCTGGGTCACGGGGAGGGGCGCTGCGGGGGCGGGAGTTAGGCCTGTTGGTGCCGTTCGGGGGGCGGTGGCACCCCACGATCACCAGCGTGGGTGATCTCACCCTCGTTGGCTGCTATTACTCCCCGAATATCTCGCTCACCGAATTCGGCGCCCTTCTCTATGATCTCGAGGCCCTAATTGGCAAAGTTCCTCTGGGCCAGATTGCAGTGGGCGGGGACTTCAATGCGAAGTCCCCGGCCTAGGGATCGGTCTGCTCCGATGCAAGGGGGCACGCCGTCCTCGAGGTCATTAATAGGGTTGGTCTCGTCCCGGTCAGAAGTGCCGGGGCCTTTACATTCGAGCAGGGGAGCTAGCGCTCCCTCATTGACTTTATGTTCTGCGGCGGGGGCGCCTATGCTAGGTTGAGGGAGTGCAGCATCCTCGACGTTGAGACTGCCTCCGATCATCGGTACATTTTACACAAGTTTGTAGAGTGCACTGCCGGGCGGGGACCGTATTGTGGTCCACCGCGCCGGAGTGTAGATACCAAGCGTTTTTTAAATTTATATTCTAGATATGCGCATGATTTAACCCTCTCAGTATTGTTACTGTTGAGGACGTGGACGGGTACATAGACATGGTTGTCGACCTGGCCGGACGGGCATCTCGCATCCTCCACCCCGGGTTGCGCGATAAGCGTCCCGTGTGGTGGTGGAGTAATGAGATCTCGACGGCCAGGAAACTTGTCTGCAAGGCTAGAAGAAGTATGCAGAGGGCCAGGCGCGGCCATGACGCCAGCGTCCTTGAAGTAAGGATCGCGGCCTACAAAACTCTCAAGAAGGACCTGGCTCGCACTATTGCGATAGCCAAGTCCTCTGCGTGGAGGTCCTTCACTGATAACGTAGAGGCGGATGTGTGGGGCCGGCCGTACCTCTGGGTCAGCGGCAGGGTCAAGGGACGCTCTCCGCCAGCATCCCTTAGCGCCGACGAGGTTGCGGGCGTCGTCCGCAAACTATTTGTAACGGAGCCTCCTAGTGGGGCTCCTTTCCCTCGAATTGAGGATTTTGTGGTAGAGTGCCCTGCCTCTTCAGGGCAGCTATTTACAGAGGGTGAGGTCGAGGCGGCCATCAGAAAGGTCAAGAGGAAGGCGGCCGGCGTCGACGGTATCGCGTCCTGCGTGGTCTGGGCTCTTGGGAGAGAGGCACATAGCCACATCGCCCACCTTTTCAACACATGCCTCATATTGGGATATTTCCCTGAGGCATGGAAGGTGGGCCGGCTTGTGCTGATCCCCATGAAGCCTGGACCCGGGGGCGGGGTGTCGTGGCGCCCGCTTTGCCTCCTCTCAAACTTCTCCAAGGCGTTCGAGTACTGTCTCAAGGAGCGCCTGGCGTCCGGGGTTGCCTTCGCAAGCAACCAATTTGGCTTTATCAAGCGCAAAAGCACGGTTGATGCCATGTGTCGTCTCATCGACACATGGGACGCTGCAAAGCGTACAGGGTTGCATTGCGTGATGGTGGCTTTGGACGTCAGGAATGCCTTTAACACCGTACGGTGGGACGGCATTCTGGGCGCCTTGGCGGGGAAAGGGATCCCGGCTCCACTGCTGCGCGTGCTGAGCAGTTATCTCGGCGGGCGCGTGGTGGAGGCGACGACCCCGACCGGACCTGAGCGTTTTTCAGTGCATGCCGGGGTGCCTCAGGGTTCCGTTCTCGGCCCCTGGCTCTGGAACGCCCAATATGATGGTCTCCTCGAGATGCCTCTTTCCAGGCACTGTAGTGTTTTAGGGTTCGCGGACGACGTCGCCCTTCTCGTCGGCGCGCGTAGTGCCGAACGCGTGGTTGCGCTGGCCGAGCAAACGCTCGCCCGCATCCACGCGTGGTTTCGGGATAATTATCTGGAGCTGGCGGAGGAGAAAACCGAGGTCCTGCACCTGACCAGCAGGAAGGCTCCTGAAGCCCTTCATTTGGCCCTCGGTTTGGCGTCCCTCCGAAGCAGCGGATGTGTGCGTTACCTCGGACTGTTGATCGAGGGAAATCAGTGTTTTCGCGCGCATGTCAGGCGGAGCTGCGAGAAAGCAGCTAAGTACGCGGGCCTGCTAGCCCGAATCCTCCCCAATATCCGGGGCGGGGGCTACTGGGCTCGGCTGCTCTACTATAGGGTGGTCGAGTCGGTGGTCCTCTACGCGGCCCCTGCTTGGGCGCACGTGGCGTCGAGGTGTGGCAATGACAAGGTCATTAACGCGGTCCAACGTGCGATCCTGGCTCGCGTAGCCAGGGCGTACAGGACCGTGTCCCTCGACGCCGTCTGCGTCTTGGCGGGCGTGCCGCCCCTGGTGTTGGTGGCGGAGGAAAGGCTCCGCATTTTCCGCAGGCTGTCCACCCTCGACAGGGCCTCTGCCAGCTACGTGTCGGAGGTGGGGAGGGTGAAGGCTGGGGAAAGACGTGCCACGCTCGGGCTGTTGCAGGTCAGATGGGATGCTGGAAGGCATGGACGCTGGACCCATCGCTTGATCCCTAATATTAGCGAATGGGTCCAGTGGGGCCCTAAAATACTCAGCTTTCACCTGACCCAATTTCTCTCCGGACACGGATGCTTCGCGGAGTACCTGTCGAGGATGGGCTTTTCGAATAGTGATCTCTGCCTGGCATGCGGGCGGGGGCCCGATGGCCCGTTCACGCGTTCCTGGAGTGCGGGCATTTTGCTGCCGAGAGGGGCGCCGCCGAGCGAGCCATTGGGACCGCTTTGCGCCTGGAGAATTTTATGGCTCTTCTCAAGGACAAGGTGACAAGGACCAATCTTGTCAATTATGTCACTGGCGTGGCTAAGCAGCGAGAGGATATGGATAGGCATGAGAAACGGCGGCACCGCAGGGTGCGAAGCCATTCCAGGAGACGCAGGCCTGAGCCTCAAGGCTAGGCGTTTTTTTCTTTTGTTATTTATTTTATAGGTTTAGTGCAGAGGCTTACCGTGGCCGTAGTTAAACGGTTTAGACTTATGATCCAGACACCCACCGCGCAGGAATCCCGAGAGGGGACACCGCGGTGGGTGTTCTGCGCAAAGGCGGACGCCTGAGGAGGGGTTTAGTGGGTATACCTGGTATTGCACCCTTTCGCCAGGGAGTCCCACACTCCCGCCCACCAACATCTTAGGGCGGCGTGCGCAATGCATTCCCCTCCTCCTGAAAAAAAAATTTCAAGGTTATTTCAAGGTTATTGATAATATTCTTCATATTTCTCTAAACAAACATATCCCTTACGTCCTTTAACACGATTATTATTTATTAAATTAGCTAATAACCTTGATATGTCCTTGACACAACCTTGACATGTCCTTGACATAACCTTGATATGTCCTTGACATAACCTTGAAATAACCTTGACATATCAAGGTTATGTCAAGGACATGTCAAGGTTGTGTCAAGGACATATCAAGGTTATTAGCTAATTTAATAAATAATAATCGTGTTAAAGGACGTAAGGGATATGTTTGTTTAGAGAAATATGAAGAATATTATCAATAACCTTGAAATAACCTTGAAATTTTTTTTTCAGGAGGAGGGGAATGCATTGCGCACGCCGCCCTAAGATGTTGGTGGGCGGGAGTGTGGGACTCCCTGGCGAAAGGGTGCAATACCAGGTATACCCACTAAACCCCTCCTCAGGCGTCCGCCTTTGCGCAGAACACCCACCGCGGTGTCCCCTCTCGGGATTCCTGCGCGGTGGGTGTCTGGATCATAAGTCTAAACCGTTTAACTACGGCCACGGTAAGCCTCTGCACTAAACCTATAAAATAAATAACAAAAGAAAAAAACGCCTAGCCTTGAGGCTCAGGCCTGCGTCTCCTGGAATGGCTTCGCACCCTGCGGTGCCGCCGTTTCTCATGCCTATCCATATCCTCTCGCTGCTTAGCCACGCCAGTGACATAATTGACAAGATTGGTCCTTGTCACCTTGTCCTTGAGAAGAGCCATAAAATTCTCCAGGCGCAAAGCGGTCCCAATGGCTCGCTCGGCGGCGCCCCTCTCGGCAGCAAAATGCCCGCACTCCAGGAACGCGTGAACGGGCCATCGGGCCCCCGCCCGCATGCCAGGCAGAGATCACTATTCGAAAAGCCCATCCTCGACAGGTACTCCGCGAAGCATCCGTGTCCGGAGAGAAATTGGGTCAGGTGAAAGCTGAGTATTTTAGGGCCCCACTGGACCCATTCGCTAATATTAGGGATCAAGCGATGGGTCCAGCGTCCATGCCTTCCAGCATCCCATCTGACCTGCAACAGCCCGAGCGTGGCACGTCTTTCCCCAGCCTTCACCCTCCCCACCTCCGACACGTAGCTGGCAGAGGCCCTGTCGAGGGTGGACAGCCTGCGGAAAATGCGGAGCCTTTCCTCCGCCACCAACACCAGGGGCGGCACGCCCGCCAAGACGCAGACGGCGTCGAGGGACACGGTCCTGTACGCCCTGGCTACGCGAGCCAGGATCGCACGTTGGACCGCGTTAATGACCTTGTCATTGCCACACCTCGACGCCACGTGCGCCCAAGCAGGGGCCGCGTAGAGGACCACCGACTCGACCACCCTATAGTAGAGCAGCCGAGCCCAGTAGCCCCCGCCCCGGATATTGGGGAGGATTCGGGCTAGCAGGCCCGCGTACTTAGCTGCTTTCTCGCAGCTCCGCCTGACATGCGCGCGAAAACACTGATTTCCCTCGATCAACAGTCCGAGGTAACGCACACATCCGCTGCTTCGGAGGGACGCCAAACCGAGGGCCAAATGAAGGGCTTCAGGAGCCTTCCTGCTGGTCAGGTGCAGGACCTCGGTTTTCTCCTCCGCCAGCTCCAGATAATTATCCCGAAACCACGCGTGGATGCGGGCGAGCGTTTGCTCGGCCAGCGCAACCACGCGTTCGGCACTACGCGCGCCGACGAGAAGGGCGACGTCGTCCGCGAACCCTAAAACACTACAGTGCCTGGAAAGAGGCATCTCGAGGAGACCATCATATTGGGCGTTCCAGAGCCAGGGGCCGAGAACGGAACCCTGAGGCACCCCGGCATGCACTGAAAAACGCTCAGGTCCGGTCGGGGTCGTCGCCTCCACCACGCGCCCGCCGAGATAACTGCTCAGCACGCGCAGCAGTGGAGCCGGGATCCCTTTCCCCGCCAAGGCGCCCAGAATGCCGTCCCACCGTACGGTGTTAAAGGCATTCCTGACGTCCAAAGCCACCATCACGCAATGCAACCCTGTACGCTTTGCAGCGTCCCATGTGTCGATGAGACGACACATGGCATCAACCGTGCTTTTGCGCTTGATAAAGCCAAATTGGTTGCTTGCGAAGGCAACCCCGGACGCCAGGCGCTCCTTGAGACAGTACTCGAACGCCTTGGAGAAGTTTGAGAGGAGGCAAAGCGGGCGCCACGACACCCCGCCCCCGGGTCCAGGCTTCATGGGGATCAGCACAAGCCGGCCCACCTTCCATGCCTCAGGGAAATATCCCAATATGAGGCATGTGTTGAAAAGGTGGGCGATGTGGCTATGTGCCTCTCTCCCAAGAGCCCAGACCACGCAGGACGCGATACCGTCGACGCCGGCCGCCTTCCTCTTGACCTTTCTGATGGCCGCCTCGACCTCACCCTCTGTAAATAGCTGCCCTGAAGAGGCAGGGCACTCTACCACAAAATCCTCAATTCGAGGGAAAGGAGCCCCACTAGGAGGCTCCGTTACAAATAGTTTGCGGACGACGCCCGCAACCTCGTCGGCGCTAAGGGATGCTGGCGGAGAGCGTCCCTTGACCCTGCCGCTGACCCAGAGGTACGGCCGGCCCCACACATCCGCCTCTACGTTATCAGTGAAGGACCTCCACGCAGAGGACTTGGCTATCGCAATAGTGCGAGCCAGGTCCTTCTTGAGAGTTTTGTAGGCCGCGATCCTTACTTCAAGGACGCTGGCGTCATGGCCGCGCCTGGCCCTCTGCATACTTCTTCTAGCCTTGCAGACAAGTTTCCTGGCCGTCGAGATCTCATTACTCCACCACCACACGGGACGCTTATCGCGCAACCCGGGGTGGAGGATGCGAGATGCCCGTCCGGCCAGGTCGACAACCATGTCTATGTACCCGTCCACGTCCACAACAGTAACAATACTGAGAGGGTTAGCTTCATGCGCATATCTAGAATATAAATTTAAAAAACGCTTGGTATCTACACTCCGGCGCGGTGGACCACAATACGGTCCCCGCCCGGCAGTGCACTCTACAAACTTGTGTAAAATGTACCGATGATCGGAGGCAGTCTCAACGTCGAGGATGCTGCACTCCCTCAACCTAGCATAGGCGCCCCCGCCGCAGAACATAAAGTCAATGAGGGAGCGCTGGCTCCCCCGCTCGAATGTAAAGGCCCCGGCACTTCTGACCGGGACGAGTCCAACCCTATTAATGACCTTCGCATTGAAGTCCCCGCCCACTGCAATCTGGCCCAGAGGAACTTTGCCAATTAGGGCCTCGAGATCATAGAGAAGGGCGCCGAATTCGGTGAGCGAGATATTCGGGGAGTAATAGCAGCCAACGAGGGTGAGATCACCCACGCTGGTGATCGTGGGGTGCCACCGCCCCCCGAACGGCACCAACAGGCCTAACTCCCGCCCCCGCAGCGCCCCTCCCCGTGACCCAGATGGCCGCCTTTCCGGATTCGTCCCTGTGCCAGTCACCTGGAACGGTCCAGGGCTCCGACACGAGGACAACGTCGACCTCGAGCTCACGCACGGCCTGCTGGAGCAAGTCGTGGGCCAGACGACACCTATGCAAGTTGATCTGGAGAACGTTAAGACCCCCCCAACCGGATTCTCTGAGAATTTGCCATATTGGCCATTACAGTGAAAAAAATAACTGAGTAGTGTTGCACTAAAAGTAACCTAAAAATAAGAGTAAAATAGGAGTATACCCTGAAAATAAGAGTATTACCGTAAGTAAAACGTCGGTGGTAGACTGGAAGTATGAAGTAAGCACATGTAAATCCAGTAAACTCGTTGCACAGCAAACTGCACTTAACCGAAAATTTAAAATTTAAAATTTGTCGATTAGCGGACGATAAAACTAACGATAAGTGTGTAGTGAAAAAGGTACTAGAAGTAAGAGGCAAAAACTGTACCCTCAGAAAAACGTATACACAAAAACTGTCACGAGTCGGTCGCGAAGAGTTATCACAGACGCTACGTGACGTCACCCGTGTTTTGACGGAGAGGGCCGTCCGCCTCCGCACGTCCCTGCGCCAAGGTACTCGTAGAGCCAGTCGGCTCCGGTCGTGTATTATCGTTTCGCTCGGCCGAGTCTGCGCAGCCGCCTGCGCGGCCCGTGCTGCGCGGCCGCGGGGCGACGTCATCGTGACGCATCGGCCCGTCTCCCCCCGCGCGTCCCTGAGCTGGCGCTCTCTTCAGACTGAGCTTCGGCTCTTTTCGCCTCGTGTCGCGACGGGCGGCCGAGTCTGCGCCTTGACCTGCGCAGTCATCGCTGCGCGTTGGCGGCGCGTTCGCTGGCGCGGAGGACACCCCCCCAGCCGTTGCACCGCGCGGTGCAGGCTGCGGACAGCCACCCGCACGAGCGATGCCACCCCCGGTACTACGTTCAGCCTGCCCCTGGCGAGAAACCGACTCGGCTGGTGCATTGAGCCCCGCAGGCGAGAGAACCCCCTTCGCGACCGAAGGGGGAGAAGGCCGCGCACGCGGAGTTGCCTTAGGGCGCCGCTCGTTCGGGGGGGGGGCTTCCCCCCTTTGTTCCTGGCCTCCTCAAGGGCCTTGCGATAGGCAGGGCACCGGAGACCCCCGTCCCGGTGCCCGTCCTGATCGCATACGACGCATCTCTCCCGCCCCTTGCACTCGCCAGCCCGGTGGTCATCGGCACAGCATTTGCGGCAGACCTTGGAACGGTCTGGCCCTTCACATTCGGCGGCCCGATGCCCGTAACCCCGGCACCTGAAGCACTGGAGTATTTCCTCGCGCTCAGATACCGAACAGCAGCTCCAGCCCACGCGCAGTGGGCTGAGAGCAAGGATACGCGCCGCCACCGACGCGGGAGCCAGAATGGATGCATTCTGCCTCCCGGCGAATGCCGGACGGAGGGCGCGTATCTTATAGCTGTCGGGCGGAAAATCGGGCAGCCTCCGGTGGATGGCCGCCTTAATGTCGTCGGCGGTCGCATCGCCTTCGACACGGCGAAGGTGCAAGGTGCGGAGAGGGCCCCTCCCCACACCGACCGACGCCCTAAGCCCCTGTACCTTTTCGTTAACAAGGGAGCTGAGCGCCCTGGCCTTAGCCCCGTCGCCCCTCACTTGGATGAGCATATGCCCCTCCCGGCTGGTCCTGACGTCGGAGACGAGAATCCCCGCACCGTCAATGTCGACCTTGTCCTTAACGGCCCGGAGCATTTGTGCGTACGTGAGGTTCTCGCCCCTCACCAGGACCGTGTCGGAGGGCGGCTCGGGGGGGCGACGCACTTGGCCGGCCGGAATCCCCCAGATCTTGATCGCGACCCCCGTTCCCGCAAACACCGCCTCGAGCATCTTACGAAACGGCTCGGGAGGAATGTCGGGGTGGGAGGCAATGGCTATGCACTTACATGCCATATTGACTCCCAACTCCCTAAGGTACGCGAGGGCCCTAAACGCGTTCTCCGCCACAAAGACACTTGCCCCAGAAACCCTGTCGGCCGCAAAGAATATTCTCCTCTCGCGGATTCTGGGGGGGGGGGGGGCATCGCGGCGCGGTATGGATGTCCTAAGGGTGAGGAAAGTGGACTCACCCACCGATGGAGGGTCCGCCCTCAGGTCCGCAACCCCCGGGATACGGTCGATCAGGAAGTGAGCAGGACCCGCTCCCACCTCAAAATCCGCCGGGGCGAAGAACGCCAGGTCGTCGTCTGGGCAGCTAATGAGGGGGTTGCCCTCGACAATGGTGGTCGTCACGAAGGCCGCTTCTGTCCACCTCCTGTCGACCAGAGCGCGCAACGATGGCCAATCTCTGGACCCGCGGGTCCACTCCACGACGTCATGATCATCGACTTCCTGCGGATCGCAAGTCTGGGTGCCGTATGACCTGTGCTTCGGCACAGCGGTACAATCGGTGTCCATATTCTCAGTCACCTCCGTCTGCGTGCCGGTCGTAACCCCACGACCTTCAGGATTCGTGGCCGGAGCTGGAGAGCTCCGTGCTGCGAGCCGAGAGGCTGAGGTTGAGATTGAGGAGGCGCGGTCACTCCTCCTCATCGCCTTTACTGCGTGCTGCACTTCGTTCAGACTCCTGATTACGGAGTTGAATAGTTTGCGCGTGCCCTCCTCCTGCTCTATAGAGGCGCCCAGCCTCTTACCGAGAGCTCGCGTGCCTGCGACCGCCTTTTTAACCTGGGTCTCCAGGCCGGGCAGGGAGCTCACGCAGCCACTCATCGTCGACGACTCGTCCGATGTGCAGTCAATCGCCTCCTCGGGCGACGAAACCGCGGTCCTCTTCCGCTTGGTCTTCTTCTTCCCCACGGCGCCCTTACCAGTGCCGAGGGTGGGTGAAGGGGGAAAGGTAAAGAGAGAGGAAGGGGGGAGAGGAGAGAAGAAGGGAGGGGAGGGGGGATTAGGCACTGGAGAGGAGGCCGTAACGGCCACCGTCCGGGAACTCTCGTCGTCGTCGGCCTCACGTACGGGATCACGGGATCCCGACGGCGGAGACCGTGCCAAACTCTTTCTCGGCAGGAAGGGCGAACCCTCCTGCACGAGATCGAGGCGTTGACTTCCTGTAGCCAACTCGTCCACGCCGGCCAGGTTGCCTACCGACTTGGATGCTGCGCGGGTGACGGGAATCACCCTTGGCTCGGCAGAGCCGAGAGGTGCAGGCGGCACTGAAATAACCTGCTCTTTTTTGTCTCTGTTCATAATGAAAAGTATACATTTTACACAAACGGACAGCGACAAAAGTGTAAAAAGAGTGTAAATGTATAGAGTGGTCAGGAGGATCGCCGAGAGAAGGGGCACCGACAGCCCGTCCTGGACCCCCCCGATGTCCGAGCGTCCCTACGATCCGGTGGCCTCGTCGCCCCCCCCCGCCCCCCGCAGCAGGGTACCCGTCCGGACGCCACTCGGCACTACTACGGGGAGCGGGATTTAGCGTAAACGCCCTACCACTGTGCAGGGCTGCCTCCCAACTGGCTGGGCTGGGTTCGGGCCCCCCTACTAATGGCGGCCCAGCAGTGCCCACCGGTGTTAACCGCTGTACCCTCCAGATAGGGGGCGCACGCGGACACGAGGGAGTCCCCTCAAGACTCCCGGTCATTCCCTCCCCCGACGATCACTGCACCGCACTCCCAGACAGCAACCCTTCGAACTCGGAGACACATACATATTCCAGTGTACCTATTGACCAGGTACCCGGCCCATTCATAACCCGCCGGGGCATTCCCGTTTATAGGTAGGCCCCCTTCACTCAAGAGTAAACCCGTTTATAGAGTTCCTCAATTCACCCACTAGCTCCCCGGAAAAAGGGGAAAGCCTCCCATACATACACCCCGAGACGAAGGGCGCCCGGAAGCACGCGTAGAAAAGTGTGTGTAAGATGAGTATGAGTGGTTGTGCCCGTCGACAGCTACCACTATAGCTGCGTCATTCGAGAGCCTGAACCCCTTCGGCGAAAACAGCCGGTACCACGTGAAGGTGGGGAAGACTTGAACTGCAGAGGCAATGGCCAAAAAAGGCCTTAGTTGCGCATGACAGTCCCTTATCCGGCCGAAATAACCTTGAGATAACCTTGACATAACCTTGATATGTCCTTAACGTAACCTTAATATGTCAAGGTTACACACAAGGTGTCATGCACACTAGAAAATTAAAACGGCTAGACGTTCTAAAGTAAAGGTGAACAGCGTTTTTCTTAAAAATATCACTGTTACGTAGTAAGAGAAAATCCGGAATGTTCTCGCTTCGTGATTTGTTCAATACTTCGAACGCGGTTCGAGTCCGTCCCGACCATCTATCAAAGCCTCGTGCTCTGGGCTCTCGAACTTCGCACCGTCACCTCTCATTGGTCAGTGTTTTCCGTTAATAACTCGTAAACAAAGCCGCAGATTGCATTTTCGCAAAGGAAAAAGTTACTTCAAATGACCTCATCTACCCCTCATTTTCGGCTGTTAAAATAATTGTGGAACACCCTGTATACATAAATGTATAGTAGATACATATACACACATATATATATATATATATATATATATATATATATATATATATACCAATGTCATATTTACGAGACAAGGAATTAATTGTTCAATTAATTTCTTCTCAAGCGTCTATTAATTACAAATTTTTCGTCAATACAAAGCACTTACTTTTTCTTTTTCGTTTGATTTGTGAGAAGTCATACTGAGAATATAGTTTCTGGATGAATCAAACAGATACGAATAACTTAATTAAATCGTTACTTATCTCACATTCTTCGCAGGAAGACTATGCTAGAATTTTTAAGTAAGAAGCAAAAACAGTGCGTCGTATAATCGATATGTCGCGTAGACTAGAGTTGGATAAGAGGGGCATCGTTCCTGACATCCACTTGTCGGTAAACATGTTACTATGTCGGATAAACAGAGTCCCGATAAACGGAGGTCTACTGTAATAGCAAAATTGTATCGAAGTAATTTAGTTATTGTCTAGTATAGTAGTCTTTCTATCATCTAGAAAAAATTCAAACCGTTTGATCCAGTTTTAAAGAAGTTGAAGTAGTTTCTCTCGTCCTGGCATAATTTTAGTGTGTCATCACTATATTGCTATGTCCTTGTAATTTATCAATTTTCTCGCTACGCGAATACTAAGGTTCGACGGAGTCTGTGAATAATGTGTGTTGCGGCACGCGCTGCGCCTCCTTTGACTCGAATTCCCGGAAGACAACTCATAATACAATGACATAACTTCTTTTTAATTTTAACATTTTAATACTTATTTTTTAAACATATTCCTGATACTTATCTGATTAAAATGACACCAACCATGATATAGTTTGGACAAATATTTCTGTTTACAATAAAATCAAAGACGACATAATTTCGATCACATTTATTTATCAAATACTTAATGTGTAATTCATTTTATTTTATTATCGTTGTAGTTATCTAAGTAAAATGCATTGTTATACTTATTTTTAAAAACTGTACTTGAAAAGTTGCATTGATATCATGCATAATTAGATGAGTGCAAAATTATATTCTACGTTAAATTGTTTTGTTGCATGTCGTCCTTGAAACTGTCAAGTATCGTGGCCAAAGGTGATGGTTTCCCTCTATTCTTTAATAACACATAATGTAACAGAAAATTAATTTGTAAATAATTCATATTCAAATTGGCTGCGAATTTTTACCATTGTATGAATACGTATGTACTTACTTATTTGATGCTCCTTGCTGAAGAGATATGATTTTAATGCCTGCACGCGAGATATTTTATGTAAGATGGTGTTGCTGCAGTTTCAAATGTTATTCTCTCGATTAGAATACGTAATTTCTGTTCACAATTTCGTTACTGTGAAAGATCATTTCTTGCGGTTCTTCTTGAAGTTCTTTCGTTTCTTCATTTACGTTTCTTCTTTCTTCCTCCTGAGAGCCTAATAAAAATTGTGTGACATGTGTCGGGGTGCATCGTTCTCCTGTAATCGTACTTATAATGTCTAGTTAATCATGTTCAAGCTTTCTCGTGTCTGATTGAATGGGATGAGCATTTTTATATAATGATCCTTCCATTCCGAAAAGCGATGAAACGTATAAAAGAGCCTTAGAAATAGTAAGGAATTTAAAATTAGTTAATGACAGTGTAAGACGAGGCTTGAAGTTTATCACGGAATGTAATAACTTATTAACGAAAAATGAATATAATAAACAATTTATTTTACAAGTATTAGAAGATTACCGGTGACGTCATCCAGATGCCAGCAAATCAATCTGAATAAAAGCCGTATATTGACCAGTATTTGTAACATTTTATAAGATATTTCAATTAATTTTATTATAACGTATAATTTTAAATTAAGTCTCGATAATATTATATACATGTAAGATTATATTTTCATTATAAAAAATATTTAGTACTGCCTCTAAAACAGTGGTACACATTTATATTAAAATTAACGTAAATAATAGAAATTTGGAATCTTTGATCCCGATGCGACACGGGTTACCGTTGTTCAGTCCCTTTGAAATTTTGCGCACATTATTTTATCATCCTCAGAAATCATTTTTTACACCTGTAACTAAGGACCATCCTTGTGGTTACTTTTTCTTGTACCTCTGCCCTGTTTGGCGGGGGAAATGGCCATCGCTTTACCATATTTTTCTAATGCTAATTTTTGGGATTTTACGAGGCCGCGCTGACCGTGCGGCCGGGCAGCCCCGTAGCGGTACGCGGTTGGCGATGTTTTCATCAGCGAAATCTGCCGTGTACGTGAAAGTAGTAAAAGAATAAAATCATTTCCGGACTTGCAAACATTAATCCCTTCCCGTGCCATTTAGCTCGACAAAACTCGACTACCCAAGCGGTAGCCGTTAAAGCGCGCTAAACAGACCAGACCAGACTGATGCTCGAGGACAGTCGCAATACGAGCCGAAATGTAAATACTAGTAGTAGTATTGATGTAAATACTAGAAGTAAACTCTAATCCTTTTACTTTTATAGATATCATAATTTCATCATATTTTGTAATAGATAGCAGTTTCAAAATTATATTGCATAAATAAACAATACTTCAATGGAAATTCAAGCGTCTTTAAATGTAATTTCGTCCTGAGGAATGTGATAATACTACGCCTAAAAATGAATAGCATATTATAAACAAAAAAAAATCAATCATAAAAAATGTTTACCTTCAATGAATATCTAATAAGAAAATACGTACAACTCTAAAAATCCTCCACGGTGTGATATTTCTTAAAACATTCCGGCAGAAGCTATTTTACCTTTCGCGCATTCTCACTTCGTTTCGCTTCGTATTTTATGTTTATAACAAACTTTACACGTCCTTGTCGGATGCTTATTCCGAGGCGTCGGATCGATATTTTTTGTGAAATGAGCCCAATATTGAGCTTGGTGTCAAAGAGGTGTTTCAACTGATCTAGATTTTCCACGCATTTTGTAATCCGGTAATTCGACAATTTGTAAAATTGCTTCTGCTATATTTATATCGCAATCAACATAAGTTTCCCTCTTTCAACTGTGAATACCTTTATGCATAATGTAGGTATTGAACAGAGCCATATCTGACATGTAAAAGAAAAGTTTTCAGTATCCTTCGATGACTTTTTTCATGATTCGGAAACATCTGATCTTGATGATCAACTGCACCCATAACCTTGTTATATTCCAGGATACATTTAGGCTTCATTAGTTTCTGTAATTCTTTGTTTGATTGCTGGACCATCTCTGCAGTTTCGTGTTTCATTGATATCATATACACGTCGCGCTTGTCCTTCCATCTCACAGCTATCAAATTATTGCAACATCTCCATATACATTCTCCTTTCTTCAAAATATGCTTTTGATTGGCGTTTGGCATATTTTTCCTGTTCTTGCGTACTGTCCCGGTTACGTTTGTCTTTTTCTGGTGTAATTTTTAAAAAAAGATTTGGTGAAGAGTACCAGTTGTCCAGAGACAAAGTATATTCCTTGTTTATTATAAATTTTGACAGCTCTATCACAACGTTCTCTAACGCACTATCATTTCGATCAATTTTGTACTGGCCAGTATATATTTCAAATCCGTGACAGAAACCGGTACTTGCCTCGTACAATTTGTAAATTTTTAATACAAATCAGGCTCTTTTGGACGGATTGAATTGTTTGTACGCTAAACATTCATTAACATTCATTCATTTCATTCAGGATTCGTCTATACTGACATATTCATTGGGTGTGTAAATTTCTTTAAATTTTTCATTCCAAAGGTTGACGACAGCTTTTATCTTTCGAAGTCGGTCATTACTATCAGCAGTTTCATTATCAGAAAAATGTAAAAATCTCGAAATTTGCCGAAATCTCTTAAAAGGCATCGTTTGTCTAAATATTGGCGTTTCTACTACAGCTCTTCTAGTCCAATACAGTTGAATATTTGATTTTTTTCACTTGACCCATCAAAATACACAGTGCATAATGGGCCTTTATTTCATCTAAGGTAACAGGATACCAAGTGTCGTCCACATGCCGTCTTTTCGCTCGTCGTGAATTGTCTGATGTGCGAAGCGATTTGTTTTCATGGCCAGCATTTCCCAAAACTTGTTATCAAATGTAATAAAAAATAGGTCTAACATTGTTGGATTCTCGCTTAAATTATTTAAAATAGACGCTTTTATTCCATGATGTTCAGAATACTTCCAAACTATTGGTGTGTTTTTTACTTTCTGCCAAATCCATGATTGTCGTACCTTTCCCTTCACTACTCCCAACTATAATCATACGCCTTACACGCTTTGTGATTGGCGCCAACACGTTACTGTCACTGGATTCGTTATCATTGCTTTTATCTAACACTTTTGTATTTTGCATTTTGTAGGGATTTCTTAAATGTTAATAACTAAACTGCTTTGTAACAACAATTATAAGAATCGCGACTAACTCTCGTGGCATACTGATAGGAACTAACATTCATTTACTATCTTTTCGCGAGCCTGGCTCGTGATATTCATTTTTGATAAGTGATGGTAATATACAACGAATTTGTACAAGAAAACTGTTGTGAAAAAGACCAAGAATCTTTTTTTCAGGTTTAACGTCGCATCGACCTTCATGTTATTAGCGATGGTTTATTGTCCTGTTTCTTGTTTGTATTTCTTGGTAGATGTTGGTTTCCTCTAGGAATTTTACGACGGGTAGTATCTTGCATTTTTGTCTTGATATTTCATATTTTCTGCATTCGAAAAGGACGTGGTTGGTCGATATAGTTTGGTTGCACGTGTTGCAAAAGGGTGGTTCTGTTCGTTTGATTAATCTTTTTTAATGTTATTGGAGCAGAGATCTTGAAATTCAAGTCGCTAATTTTATTGGGTTGATATGGCTTTCTTCTGATGTTATATAGTAGATAGCGGTCTCTCTTATTCTCCGTTTTGTTTGTGTTGGATTCTTCTGTCTCTATTTCCATTGTATTTGTCCTGCCTTCTTGATATTCGACAATACGTTGACCGATATGAATATATCATTGATGATTGATACGTTAAAGCGTTCGGGGGGGGGGGGGGTATATTCGGATCGGTCTGGGAACCGTTTTCGTTCGTGTTTGTATTGTTAGGACATTGCTTATAGCCTGATTGATTACGATTGAAGCAGATCTGTTTCTCTGAAGTGGTGAATATTCAGAGACTTGTTATAAACAAGTTCGTAGATACTTGTCTTCTTCTGAAACTTAATATGTTTGCAAAATCTGGGTCTGTGATTACTGCTTTCAAGTACAGTGACTCGCATTAATATTCGGACACGATATTATTAGAAAAATTATTACTCCCTTTTATTGTTTATGGTAGTATTATTGAATCAATTGTTTTCTCATATAATAAAGCACTCCTTATAGTAATTTTGTTTATTTATTGCGCATATTCTTTTGTATAATAAGCAAATCTGTTTGTCGGTAGAGGCAAAAATTCTGTGTAGGGTATCGTCAAAATTAATTAAGAATGTGCTTGGAAATTTGTTCAGGACGTCGATATCGACGTATACTTGACGTCTGAAGCTGCACAAATTCAGGGTCGGATATCTCTGCTCTCAGGTGGGTTATTCTAGAGCAGAGTTTGATGTTATTGGTTCGAAATGCATTTTCAATTACTGAATTTGGGATGATCGGTGCTATATTTGACAGCTCGATATGTTGGGTCGGCGAAATCATAGGACGGATTTCAATATTTGTGTTGCTGATGGCAATTGATTTGAATTTTGCTGTTATGTTGCTGACAGTTTCTTTGTTATCTAGGTATGTGCATACCCTACCGTTTGAAATTCTCGATATGTATTTGATAGATCTGGGGCCTATTATCTTTCCTATGGCTAATGCATAGTCCCTGACGGTAATACCATTTACAGTATGCAGTATTATGGCTTGGTCCTTGGTTGGGGCGTATTCTCGTTTGGCATTTTCTTAGGAGGTGACTGATACAGTTTTGTTGTTGGCTCGGTTTCTTGGACTATTGGGGAGTTGGGAAGGATTCCTGTAGTCAGGATCTCGTCCCAGATCTGGTCGCTCTACATTTGTATCATGATACTGTAGGAAATGAATCGGCAAATTTATTATTCTGAGTTGAAGTTTTAAATTGTTTATTTCACAAAGGCTTGGCTCGAATAAACATCGTAATGTATTAAACAATCTTCTTATCGAAATTGTCTCTCTCATGACGTAGCCTAATAATATTATTTTCTAAACACGCGGGTACGTAAAATAACAATTTATCATTATTAATTTGAGTCGCTCGAGCGTCCCGGTGAAATGTCGGGTCGCACATTGTTGCTTTTAATCCTGAGCTCCTTAAACCGGTGGTACACGCAAACGTTCTTGAGTAATATCCTATCACTAAGCTTGTTCGACTACGGACCGTAAGTACACAATGTTGAATCCTTCGGCGATGATGGGTCGTGCACGTGATTTCTTCTGCATCCCTGCCTCGATGGTGAAATGCTTTCTGACGATGAATATGGGTTTGAGATTTTTCGGGCATTTCTTGCATAATCTTCATTTCGTCGACTCCTGCGTTGCGCATCATTTTTGCTCCTACAGCTTGTTTACTTCTGAAAAAATACAAACATGCAAAATATATAAACATGTATAATAAGAAAAGAACGATGGTGGTGGATTGTTGATATACTAATTGACCGCGAACTAATTCATAGCACACGATCCAGTTTTTTATTCGATTGGATTTCACACCTCGTACCCAATTCATAATCGATTCGATTTCATCAAAATTCAATTCATGGCCGATATAGGTGTACTCTATTATTATCACTTTTCTTTTACTCACTATATCATTACCAAGTGTATTCAGTTAATAGTACATATATTTATTAAAAGGACAACCAATAGTAGTAGTAGTTGTAATAGTTGTAATCTAAAATTGTTGAAAAAGTAACTGTAGCCTCGGACAAAAATTAATTTATAGTTTACTTGGGACTGAAGTTCGAAATTATCAGATTTCATTGCGCCGATGTCTTAAGCGCGCACAGGCGATAATATAAACTGTAACTTATAAATACACACCGCGATACACACATTATCGCCGGTGGTCGCTCAGTCGTTCGCGCATAACGTACATATATATCTTCTTTAAAATAAAAATTATAATAAAAGTTTTTGTAAAACTTTGTACAGTTTACTTTGTACGTTGTACAGTTTATTTGATAAATAATCCAAGCCATAATCCCAATAAAAATAAATAATTAAATAATGATTTTTTAAAAACAAAGTTGCAATTTTCTTCCTCTGTCATAATTCTTCGTCATCCTTATTATACAATAAATAATCATCTTTTCAAAAAATTTGTGTTTCCTTCTCTAACATAATCCTGCTTCATCCCTTGCATGTGTTATTCGTTTCTGTTCAGGGCTGGAACTATCCCAGAATGGGAGACTGTTAATCGAAATGGTTGAACCTAAATAAACGATTAAATACATGTAAACACGTCGAGTCTTTATTACAGAATCGCAGTCGCGATCAACAAATAAATGGTTTTAAGTATACTTGATGAGAAAAATTCTCGGTCTACGTGGATGGCACGAGGTGGAAAAGAATAATTGATCCCAAATGGTAGTCGCTACTTTAGCATAAACGAAGTACATATGGGGGGGGGGGGATACTGGCCTAATTATTGGTACACGATTGGTACACAATCAGCGAATTATGCCTTGTATTTGCATGTTATTTGCGCTAATCGCGACGTCGCTATTGTCACGAGGAAATTATCCGTGTATATTTTAAAAAATAAAAATGCCGCACTTAAATAGGAACTTCGATTTAATTTATAAGACGGTTTTATTTAGTAATTTACGTATGTTAGCCGTGGCGTAATAATACGGAGTTGACAAGTAAGGTAAGAAATGTATTATGCTTGATTACCAATGAACGATTGTTTTATTACTCTTTTATACCTTTTGTCATTGTGGCGTACGTGATAGAATGCATGTACAATTATAACGGCGTACATGATAGCGCAGGTAAAAGGGATCGGATGATAGTTACACCCTCATCGCAAATAATTCAATCGATCGTAATTAGATCGTGTGACACTCTACCCGAACGAATTTTCCTGCGTCACGAATCGAATTCCCGAATATCGTGCATTATGTCGGGTGGTCTGCCTAGGAGCCTGTAAAATCCCGGAGTTGGCCTTATTTTCCAGCTTGACCACCGGTCAAAACGGGGACAACATCAAAGCATTTTTGTTTCATATTTAAAGTGCCTTATCATTTCGTCCACACAAAATTTCACTTTTTTGCATAAATAACAAATGAATCGAACGATTTATTTAATTTCATCATGTATTACGTCAAAAATACTACCATATTTTGTCGCGTATTCATTTTCCATGTATATGAACAAATAGATGTTCATACTCAAAAATCTTGAGGTTCCTTATCATTTTGTGCGCCAGAGTATTTGTAGGATTGGGATCGGCGTATTCGAAGTATGACTTTAATGACGAAATAATTTAATAAAAATGTAAAAATGTAAAGATATAAAAATGGTACAATGGTCATGTGTACATTCACGATCGAAACTGATACATACCTGCGGTGCCTCCGCGATCTTCTTTTATTCCTTCCTCGACACGTTTCTGGAATGCTGGAGAATGATCGCGGCGTTCTGTTTCTTTCGGTTCAATATTTCGAAAGCGCTCGATCCTCCGGAATGCTTCGTTGCAGCATCGGTATCGCCGGTCTCGTTAGCCAATATCGCCCGATTACGATGCATCTGAAACAATAGTGTAACAATAGCGTGAGGATGCCAAATGAAAGGTAACGTAACGACCGTTGAGGTCCATTTATACAAACGTCACCGCGGGAACATCGTAAAACTCACACCAACAGATCAGTACGGTCCACAGACATGGCCTCACCGTAAGACGGCCGGGCTGACGGAGAAGTGTTGTTCTGAACTACATCTGACCGTTACCAGACCGGATGACAAAGTCCTAACCTCGCTATTAAACTAAAAGAAGAATAGATTCTACTCAGCTACATCGGAAGCTAGGCTAACCCTCACGGCTTGTTTTTATAGTTGTTGACAATCGACGACTATAACTCCGTATCGGTACGCGGCTGGCGACGTTTTCATCAGCGAAGTTTGCTTTACACGTGAAAATAGTAAAAGAATAAAGTCATTTCCAGGCTTATGAACATCAGGGAAGATATTTCTCGCCTAATCCATGACATCTAAAAGCGCACAGTTCGAATGGATATTTGATCGCCGACCGTGTGTCGCTGCAAGGCATTCCTGTTTCTTATAAGTTTCTTGGTAAACTATTTTTCGCTTGGAGACATTTAAATTACAGACAGGCTGTGGATATTATTTCTCACAAACCAGGTATGTATTGTGAAAGGGATGACTGATATGCTATTTTTGAATGTATTACTTTACGAATGAAGTGGAGCCGTTCTTCATTGAATAAGAATTTCATTGGCAGAAGTTGACCTTCCCCATTACGACAGTTCTAGGTACTATGTACTTTTTTACAATAGCAGTTAATGGTTGCTGTATCATATGATTCTAGGTAACTCATATTTAACAGACAGTTATTTTTATATTTTTAGGTCAATAACTCGCGATGAATGCTCAGTCAAGTGTTTCAGTGCATCGTGTAACAATTAAATGTAGAGCTCGAAATGTCGACTGAAAAGTCGCTTATATGCTAAATGGCTACGACATTTTGAAGTCGGAAACGATTGTCCTCGATACTGCAACATAGCTACTTTGGGGTACTGCCGATCTTACGATAATTTCTTATGTTTAGTTTCAATTGATCTAATATATTCAAGATATAAAATAATGCTTCAGAAAACATAGTGTCACAGAACAAAGACCATTTTATTTGGCTAGGTCCCTTCACCTGTAATTTTCATAACCGGATCAAAAGTTTAACTTCTTAAGATTTATGAAATGCGGAAACTAGCTTCTTAAATTTTTAATAATGGTTTGATGTCATTTTGCCCTATGAATCAGGTTGCAAATAAAGACGAAAAAGATACAAAAATCATGCTTTCCAAAACAAAAGCATAAACTATTATATCTATAAAACTCGACAAAATTACAGAAAAATAATAAATAATCCACTGCCTAGATATATTTACGTCTTGTTTTAAGTTTTCATGTCTTTTTTTATATGTGCGTTGATTACAGAGCCCTCTTATGACAAACTGCGTATTGCATTTAACGTTATTTTCTTGATCTGTGAAATGTATGGACACTGCACGTAATTTTCTTTCCTTTTTTAAAATAATATTGCAAGTACTGAAATATGTATAATAAGTTATGATACCTAAAGCTCATACAATTTTCGAAATTTAGTATTTACCTAGAACTGATTACATCAAATTAGATCTAATTAGATCAGTGCACAGAAATCGACACACAGTAACTAGATGAGTGATCAGAAATTGGCACATGGTAATTAGGAAAGGCTCAGTAACTGACACATAGTAATGAACTTTTCATTTTTTAAGAGCGCAGTAATTCGATCGAAAACTGTTTTTTATATTAGATTTTGTTAATTATTTTGTGTTCTTTATATATTTCGGTTATCATACAATTTGTATTTATATTATATAATAGACATCAATGTTAGAGGTGTGCGAGTACGGATCAGGACGGGATCTTGAAACTTTCGGGTTTTCCGAAAATGTTTAGGACTTCTTAAAATA
Source organism: Megalopta genalis (assembly GCF_051020955.1). Classification (NCBI taxonomy): domain Eukaryota; kingdom Metazoa; phylum Arthropoda; class Insecta; order Hymenoptera; family Halictidae; genus Megalopta; species Megalopta genalis. The sequence goes on from NW_027476133.1 coordinate 851,284, forward strand.
CTGGGATTCAAGAGCGCGTCGTTTTTTTAATACGGTCCCAGTTACAAATTTTTGATTTCCATTGTTGCAGTTTACTTTGCAAAATTTTATATTTTTTAACAAACCAGAAAAGTAAGATATGTATAGTTTGATTTAAAATTCTCTACGTATGACAGTATGTAATAGCTTGGTTCTCTCGATTGCAACGATATTTCCAATTGTTGAAAACATCTTTTCGCTAGTCAATTTTGTACTAGGTACGGCGATGTGTCGTTTTGTAATAATTGGTAGCATAGGAAATTGAATGTTTTCAGGAATCTTGAATATTGTCGTCCCGATCTCGTCCCGACCCGATACACATCTACTCATACCGTTCCAAGCATCGGGTTTCGGGAATATATTTTAAATATTTTAAGAATTGCGATATAGGTTAAAAAAACTATTTAATTTGTCGAAAACTTCGGACGACACTTTAATGAACACAGTAAATAACCCACTTACTCTAGTAAATAAATATAGAAAAGAAAGAATATTGCACCGAGTGGCAGACCAAAAGAATTAACAGTACAAAAACATGAAATTCTTAGGATTATTAAAAAGAAGCCAGATATAAGTGCGTCTGAGATTGTATCAAAAGTCCAGGAACGAAATAAAAATCAAATGCATACAAGAACGATTCAAATTACATTGGGCAGGATTTAAAAGCAAAATTGTGTGAGGAAGAAACCGTACATCAGTGAAGTGAATAAAACAAAGAGAGTGGAATTTGCGAAGCAAATCTCTCTCTGAGTCGGAGCATTAGTGTTTATAGACGAAATAATGGGCAAACACTTGAATTTTGACATATGAAAAGAAAATTAGCAAAAAAGTGTGGATTAATTAGGAATGGGAATGACATACTATTTTTAATGGGATAACGATTCGAAACTTGCGGCTGATATGGTACGTCAATGACTTTTATGTAATACTATATGACTCCTATCGCGATCCATCCATGTAAATCAGGGATTGAAATTATCGAGCATGCAGCATTGTTAGTAGGCGTAGCCTCGTGCTACACTTGCGTCTACTTGAACATACTCGAACGACAGTGCTCGACAAGACATTCTGCAAGTCAGACCTTTGTTTCATGTCACCACACTCCTATATATGTATTTGTTGTTTGTAAGGAATTTATATGTTACGACCAACCTATTCACGAAAAAGGCTACGCAAGGAGTGAGGACAAGCGACGCATGTACGAGAGTCCCGCACAGCGACGTGGCGCGTCTAGCAGGTGAAAAAGTTATAATGTTCAAAATTATAATGTACACGCGGTGGACGCGCCACACCGCTGTGCGGGACTCTCTTTCTTCGTCACGACCCTTACAGCATAATTGTATAGCTTTGGAAGTTGAGTTGAGAAAGTTAAGGAACCAACATACAGCGGGCTTTCCTCAGATGGAAAAGTACTTGAGCGATTTGTGGAATGCTTTTTAGAAATTGCGGTCTTTTGCCTTATCGGTTAAGGATAAGGATCTGGCGAACATTTGAATTTCTCAAGGAATTATAATTACAAAGTAATTCAATTACAATGTAATTCGAAATTTAGATCGCCATTAAAATACAAGGTGATTTGTAATTCAATAGGAGTATAATGACAAAATACTAAGTAATTCAATTACATTAATTACGAATTACAATGTACTTAATAAATAAATTAAAATATTATTAATAACTACGACGTGATTATTATTTATTGGACACGGTATACCGCATGAATAATAAATATTTAACAATTAAATGATAATTACTAAGTAACAATTGAAATCGTATTCGTAATTAATAAACAAATTTTATTATTTCAAATAATTTGTTTATATCTATATAAATAATAAGTAATTATTTTTCTCTTTCATTTAAACTTTCAAACAACAAATAATTATACATATATATATTGTATTTCAATTACACTCGTGATTAAAATAATTCGTAATTGAATCAACATTCTAAATACATTCGAGGCCAATCATTCCCACGTTGTCGCGATTGTGAACACTCTCCACTCATACAGGATTGTATACGGCCTATCTTGAAATGTGATTGGTTTCTTGAAAATTCGTTCAATTCCTTCTTGAGTGGTACCACTTATTACGTTTGCATAGGTCATTTTGCTTAGAACACGTAATTTTTGTTTGCATAAGTGCATGGTATAGTTCTAGGTAGTTTTTCACTTACTACTGAGCGGGGTTGGGGGCTCCCCTTGACATACCGAAAAAATTCAAAGTCGAACGAGTCACATGGATCGTAATCTAATCCGGGCTTGAATATGGGACAACAGGTACAAAATACATAATGCAAAGACGAAACATCCTTCTTTTTGTTTATTTTTAAATAAAATTTGCATAAATGTGTTTGTAAGATTTTTCTGATTAAAATAAGAACAAACATGATATGTATAAATCGGCTCATCTCAATACTAATTTTTTACCTTAAATTACAAAAACAAAAATGTTTATGTTGTCGTTTCATTGGTTGGAATAAAAAAAATTAAGTAAGTATTAATATGAAAAGTATATTTATATTTTTTATAAAATTTGTAATTTTATAAGATATAATCTTACAAAAATTATATTGTATTTGATCTTAATTTAATCACAAAAACCTCACAATTACAGTGGGAAAAATCTTACAATTACCGTTAAGAAAAGATAAGAAATAAAAAAGTGTCGCATTACATTATAATTATATCCATCCTTTATTTGCTGTCTACTTTTGCGTTTGTCGAAGTTGTATTAATATTTTTATTAATAATAAGGTAAAATAACTGTGGAAAATGATTAAATTAATCGATTAATCATAAACACGTCATTCGGTGCAAACCGAGCCGCATTAGAGAGCAGACGAAAAATACGTCGACGTAGTATGCAGTGATTTAACCTAAAAATTTTTAACTTCTTAACAACAGATTGCTAACCTCAAAATATGTAATTAAATATAATTACTTAAAACAGATTCAAAGTTTTGTTCATATTTACCAACTGATGAACGATGGCATTTTAAAATTTTTAAAAAGATTTGATCCATTTTGTATAACAGGCCACATGTTAGAGAATTTTTTCAGATTTTTCGATCGTAAAATGTGATCACAAAAAATAGAGAACGTAAAAACAAAACGGAAAGTTGCAAATTTTTCGGAAATGACAAATCTTGTCTTCGCCATTTTAATTCTATCGGAGGATATTGCCAAAAGCAGCAATCTCTGATGTTGTCAGCAATCTTTGCCAGATTTTTTGTGGGGGTGAAACAATGTTATAAAAAATAAAAACCAAACTTTCGACATTTTCTCCATACTTAACTTGGTTAAGTATAATATTGTCCACTTAATAAGTATATTATGCAGTATTAAACGGTTTTACATTTAAAGAAACCATTATTTAACTAGGAACACGAAATTCAAGATATGAAACTATGATATGCGTGATATACAAAATCTTCGTTATGATTACAACGTCGTTGGTTGATGGAGCGAGCGAGATACGAGTCTTTTGAACGTTGTGCGAGCGCCGATGAGGCTAATTTTTTTCATAAGTATTGCTCTTTCTCGATTTTTTTCAAAATTAAGTTCTTAATGTTTTAAATATATTTCGGATAAAGATATAGGCAAAAGTAATTTTTGAGCATTTTTTATTCCATCGTTTACCCGAATGTATATACTTCTTATTACAGTTTTATTTCACATTCTTTATATTAAATAGATACACGTGACTCCCATTAATATTCGGACACGATATTATTAGAAAAATTATTGCTCCCTTTTATTGTTTATGTTCTTTTGTATAATAAGCGATAAACAAGATTGTGACAAAATGTACCGTCGCAAAAATATTCGGACACAACATCTTAGATGCCAGAGTAAAATATTGTATTACATTGACGACGTCGCTAACACATATTGTTTATAAATAAATAAAAATTCGTTGTAAGAACTCGGTACCACAGAAATTATTGGTGATATCAGACGCTTTACTTGTGAAAATGGGATGAAAAGGAAGAAATACGTCTTTTGAAATCCGACAATTGGTTATTTATCACAAGGGAATGGGATCTTTTAACAATAAAGCAAAATTAATGGAAACAATCACGAAAATATGGTCAGAAATTCCGACTGAGTTTTGTATTCGATTAATTGAATTTATGCCACACACAGATGCAATGCAGTCCTCAAATCCAAGGGTTATCCAACATCTTATTAGACTGTTATGAAAACTACAGTCAATGATACATCGCTGTTTTTCATTAAAAGTGATTATATAACTTAAGCGGCGTATGTTTCTATGCATTCATAGGTACTGCACAATTCTATCAGAAGCTTATACTATTTCTTTCGTCCTGTGGCGGCGACAAGCCAGCGCCACGTCTCCGCCATGTGTTTAGTTTTAAGGCGTAAGAATGTTTGGACGAATGGACCGGGCTGCATGCTGTGCGTTAGCGTCGAGCGAATGTATAGACGATTGGTTTGAGTGTCGCGTAGAATGAATGCGTCTAGTCAGGATAGAGTGAAAGCGAACCGTGAGAATGAGAAAGAATGATCTGGATGGGATGCATCGGCGAGCGAATGGCTAGTTCAGTAAGAACCCTCGTCGGGAACGGTACGCGAGCATCGCGAGTTTTGTTCCGGCGTCATTTGTAAATAAAAGTAGTCCGATTGTAACCGGGTTCGATTCTTTCTTCCCGTTGCCGATCCCACCTCCTCATTGGTGACCCCGACGTGATCTAAAGGAAGCGAACGACACGAATTTTGCAGTCGCATTTCGTTCGTTGTTTCGTGGCAGTGGATCGGGAGTTTTCGGAAGAGAACACGGACATTCGCACGTTTATTCAGTACGATGGCATCCCCGCCCGTATCGACAGTCAGCCGCGTCGCGGTGAAAATACCGGAATTTTCGCCGACAGACCCCGAGCTGTGGTTCGCGATGGACGAGGCGAGTTTCGAGACGAGCGGCGTTACGACCGAAAAGACGAAGTTCGGGTATGTCCTGGGTGCGCTCAAACCAGAATACGCGGCCGAGGTCCGCGAAATCATCCTGAACCCACCGGCTGAGCCGTTCACTAGGCTCAAGACAGAGCTGATAAAGCGGATCGGGGCGTCGCAGGAGCAGAAGACTCGGCGTCTCCTCGAGCACGAGGAGATGGGCGACCGCAAACCGTCGCTGTTCTTACACCACCTGCGGACCTTGGGAGGAACAGCCGTGTCGGAGGAGATACTGCGTACCCTGTGGTTGGGCCGGCTCCCCGCGAGCATGCAGGTCATCCTGGCGACGCAGCGAGACGTCGAGCTCGACCGAGTGGCCGACTTGGCCGACACCATCGCTGACACGATGGGCCCACGCACGCGGGTAGCCGAGGCCTCTGCGGGTCCCGTCGCACGGCCCTCGAGAGATATCTGCGAAGTTGAGGAACAACTGTGCTCGAAGATGGCACAGCTCACGGCGACGTTTCGGCAGGAGCTCGCAGCAATTCGTCGCGAGATAAACTCCGGTCCGTGTTTTCCCAACGGCGACCATCCACCCCGGGCCGAGCGCGATCGCTATCCCGAGAACGACGAACCGCGCTACGAGGCGGGAAGTGTTTTTACCATTACAAGTTCGGCGCGAACGCGTTCCGCTGCGAACACCCATGCGATTGGTCCGCGTCGGGAAACGAGATGGGCAGTCGTTAATGACGGCCAGCGACCACTGCCCACCATCGCGCCGTTTGTTCGTCACCGATCGAGTAACGAGAACGCAGTTTTTAATCGACACCGGTGCTGATCTCTGCGTTTTTCCTCGATCGAAAACTCGCGGGTTCCGCGAACGCGCATCTTACGCTTTATATGCGGCGAACGGGTCGGAAATTGCCACGTACGGGACGCCACGTGTGGCGTTTCGTGGTGGCCGACGTGTCAAAGCCGATTATAGGCGTAATCGAAGCTTACATAATTTCAACTTTTCTCTAGGAAATTCCGATTTCTTGTTTATCGTCTATTGTCAAGTCCGGATTCAAACTCTCGACAGCTCCCTTCTCGAAATACGTAACAGCAGTCTCCATTAATTCCTGGACTCCTTCATTACCTGCAACACCGTAGAAATTGGGGAAATTGTTGTGCAATCAAATGGCACGGCGTAATACCATAAACCGAAGATACCCTATCACGGCGAACCTTGAGGGCGTAGTAGATCGACAGGTTAGCTACCACTGCTAAGATGACAAGTAAAATGATTACACCTACAGGAATGTTAGTTACTATCCTGGGTGTGAAATTTTTTGCTCAAATTATCTTTTATCGTTATTCGTTGCCGACTTTCAATAGATATTATAATTCAAGTTTTTGCGAATTATTGGAAAACATGTATTTTTCATAGCTAATTACCAACTGAATACCGTCCTGGCAAAATTAGGTCGATTTTCAATAACTTGCATCAAAATAAATTTCCGAATATGATAAAACAGTAAAAGAGTAAATAAAATATACACGGTAAAATATTACTCTGATTTATAAATATAATATTAACTCCTAATCGATTACCTTAAACCAACTGATGCTTGGTTTCGACATTCTATCCGCGAAACAGTGAAAATCTACTCTCTTGCGACCTCGTGTTTTAAGGTCAATGATTATCTCGCCTTTCTTTAAATTGGTATCGGTTATAATAGGCGCATGTGCTGCTAAAACGAAAATAACATTATTCAACAATACATCATTGAATCTTTTTAGGAACTTGCATTTCCAATTACCCTTCACATCCAAGTGATATCCAATAGGTCAAATTACCTGTGGACATTCCTGTATAGATATATTCTTGCGAGTCCTCTATTTCGACGTTGTGTATCTTCAAAATTGATTTATACGTCTTTTCAGTTCGTTCAATTTCTTGGTGTTTGAAATGAATTATATAAAAGTAACACGATGTTAGCGGAAATATCGGAAGTGGAATAACCAAATTGTACTTTCACTTCTCCAATCAAAGATGTCCAAATAATTATGAATCGAAGCAGCCCAGATCAGCTCACAGTTGTCATCCTCTGCTATTGAATCCATCGTGAGAATGGTACCAAATTCTCCGACTTCATCTGAAAAATTTTGAAACACATTGTAGCATCTAAGCAACACGTATTTATGGGAAAATGTCGATGAAGTAAGAATTACGTAAACATCCTGATAGCATAGTTAATGAGCATTTAACGAGTCATATTATAACAAAGTTATAAGCAAAAACTTATTTCGTCCCTTAATACTTTTATAACATTGTTCAATAAATTTTGTACGCTACCTCTAATGCAAAAGCATTCTGTTTTGTTAATCGTAAAAAGTGAATCTAATCTCGTTTTTACCAAAAACAGACACTATTTCAGTGACATTTCCGCAACTGACAGCTGCACGCGCTGCAGATGAGCTGGTCGGACATTTCAATGGTCGTCTATACTGTAGAGAGCACATGAGTCACAGTTCCATTTTCACTAAAGTGCTGCAAATAATTTAATCTTGATTTAATAAATCGGTCGCAGTTGATGGAACGTGTTTACACGGACTTCAATCAATACTGAACCACCGAGTCGGTCAAGATGACCTATATCATATTTTTCACTTAAAAGTTATTGAAATCATGAACTCTCATTTATGGAAAATAACTGAAACAATATCTTCATTCAAGCATACATTATAACGAAAATAGTGTAAATTCTAAATACAATCAGTCATGTATTCGTGTTCGGTGAAGTAGGTGTTAAAACATTGGGCACCGTTAAGTACTCAAGGACACCATCGTCGCAAGAAGGATAATTGAAGCATTTGCGGTAACTCCAGGTAATATTCGGCTTCGGAAACGCTGGTTGCGGTTCGAAAACGATTTGCTTACATCTTCGTAGACGATGAAACAAAATATATTAGCAGTATCGTGACGTGACTCGCATTCAGCTGTTACCTGCGTTTTTACGTCGCGTTCAGACGTGTGTTGTTCTCCGAAGCGTACGGTATAAAAGTGCAAAGTGCGATTTTTATTTCTTACAATTTTACATGATTTCTATTTCATTCTATTTTATTCTATTTAATTCTATTCTTTTTAATCCTACTATTATATTCTACTCTATTTGAAAGAGGAGGTTCCAGAAATTGAATTTTTATTTTTTTTATAGAAATATGGTAAAGGAAATAAATAAAAAGCTGGAGGAGGTGCATATAAGTGCGGAGGGAGGCACCTCCGGCGTTGCAGCAAACGCCGTTTCAAACAACGCCGTTGGTGCTGCTGGAAGCAGCAGCGGCAATACGGAGACGCTTGACGATGTTCTAGAAAGACAGAGAGAGATCGCTGTGGCCTACAATTGCGGCAAGGCTGTAAGTATATGCAATATATGTGTGCAATAAAATGTATAGTTAATATATACTACTGTGATCAAAAAGTAAGGTGAATTTCTTTATAAAATGTAAATTCTTTATTTATTCTTCCAAATCAATTTCATCCCCTTGAAAGTAATCCCCGTCCGATAAAACGCACTGTTTCCAACGCTTTTTCTAGTCCTCGAAACAGTCGGAATGGTCTTTTTCCGGTATAGCCTTCAAGACCTTCTTCGATTCGGTTTTTATCTCCTCAAACGTGTCAAAACGGCGTCCCCGCATTGGTCTTTTGAGTTTGCTGAATAGCCAGAAGACGCACGGAGCCAAATCAGGCGAATACGGTGGTCGCGGAACGATATGAGTCGAGTTTTTGGCAAAAAAGTCGTGAAGAACCAATGCAGTATGACATGGCGCATTATCGTGATGAAGGAACCAAGAGTTGTTCGCCCATAATTCCGGCCGTTTCAGACGAATAGCTTTACGCAAACGACGCAAACCGCTCAAATAATATTCTTTGTTGACAGTTTCGCCCGGTGGAAGGAATTCATAGTGCACCACACCACGATAATCAAAGAAAACTGTCAACATGACCTTGATTTTCGATCGACTTTGCCGTGGTCTTTTCGATCTTGCTTCACCTTTTGCACGATATTCGCTGGATTGGTCGGTGATTTCAGGGTCGTATGCGTAAATCTAAGTCTCGTATCCAGTAATGATGCATTTCAAGTGGTCCTGATAGTCAGACAGCAAAGTTTCACACACATCAACGCGACGCTTTTTTCCAAAAAATTGAGCGATTTTTGCACCAATCGAGACTTGACGCGTTTGAGATACAAAACATCCTTTAAAATGGTTTGGGCTGAGCCAAATGATATTCCAACACTATCAGCGAGGTCTCTCATTGTCAATCGACGATTTTCAAGCACCAAATCTTCGATTTTTTGGACGTGGCCCTCGTCGGTAGACGTTGATGGTCGTCCAGAGCGCGGTTCGTCTTCAACGCGTTCTCGGCCCGCTTTGAACTCGTTGTATCACTTATAAACGTTTTTTTGTGCCATATTTTGATCACCAAAGGCCTCCCGCAACATTTTCAACGTGTTCGCACAAGAATATTCGTTCCACAAACAAAATTTGATGCAAGTTCTTTGCTCAACAAAATCACCCATTGTAAAAATCAAAAAATTCACTTTTGGTTGTTTACAAAAACACGTGTAACACAGAGATAATTAAACCTTTTGACAAATAGACGCTTTGCAAATGTTATAGACAGTCCTACCAACCTAGGAAATATATATATACTTCTAATTCTGCTTTTATGTTAGTCACAATGGAAGAGTATTCTGGGCAAGTTGGCTCGGGGGCTGCGAAGCCAACGGTCGTAAACATGGTGGCTGCCAATGTAAGTAAATGTAAAATAATGAATGAAAAATACTTACATATATATAATATAATAATATGTATAATAATAAATTGTAATAATAATATATACTTTTACGTTACAGAGAGAGCTAAAAAAGTTAATGAAAAAGACCATATATGCCCCCGAAAAAGGGGGCTTCGAAAAAAGGATGGAGGAAGACGAGGAGGGAGAGGAGGATACAAGAACAACATCAACAACACAAAATATGTTCTGAATTTTTATTAAAAATATAATATATTTAATTAATTTTATAAAATATAATATAAAATATATTTCTGTTATTTATTTCCTGATATGTATCTAATATTCTTATTTTTATCAACTAAATATGATATACCTAAATATAATTCTGTTATTTATTTCCTGATATGATGCAGGAGTTTCACAAACTACCGATTGTACACACATCATGTTATCAGTCGGCGTGTCCTCTCCATCATATGAAATATGCGGTTTCCTTTTAATCATATCACTCCTTCTTGGTTCTGACAACATTCTTTTACTGTTATTTTTACTATCTGTAAACATTAAAAAGTTCTGATTTGTGTTCCATTAAATATGTAACACAATAATGAGCGTACTCATCTATGAATGTTGCAAAATAATTTTTGTTATTTATTGTGGAAGGAGTGATTGGACCGCACACATCCGAATGTACTATTAATAATAGTCTTTTTACATGATCTTTATCTATTTCCTTTTTAAATGGCAATCGCGCATGTTTTCTATTCAGCTTCGCATAAATTATTATTTAATATTGTATTATTTACCAATTCGACATCGCTAATCATTCCTTTATTTCTTAACTTTAAGAATTTACTTTTTCCAATATGTCCTAAGCGTTCATGCCATAGTTCAAAATTATCTTTGATAATACTGTACATTTGGACTGTCTTCAGCTCCTCGAAACGTGTTGCTAAGTCCTCCCTATTGATAATATGGTCGGACGCTCCTAAATCCAATAAAAATTGAATCCGTTCTCTTCTATCTTTACTGCATTCCACATGTCCTGCCATGAATGTAAATCCATCTGTATTTGCAACATTTGCGTTTTGCTGCACACACTGCACTGTTTGTAATATTCTCCTTTCATGTCGTCATCGTCATTCATTGCGTCTTACATTGTATACGCGGTACTGAGATCACTAACAGTTAGAGCGCGGTGTGTTCTAACGATACGGCGATGGTATATCGCGGTATCTTTGATATACAGTTTACATCACCGTCGGTTCGCGCTGACGGAACCGGCGGAAACGTAATCTGATATTTTTGAATCTCAGTCCTAAGTAAACTATAGATTAATTTTTGTCCGAGGCTAAAGTTTCTATTTTAATAATGAATAAATATATGGGTTGAAAATTTCTAATTGTTATTACTAACTCACAAGATCATATTTACCAAAAAAAAACTTTTACCAAACAATTTATTTACCAAGAGAAGAATCAGTTTTCCGATTTTCTCACTTGTTAGATCTATCTATACCGCTCGACGCTTCAAACCAAACTGAGTTCAGCTTTGAAAATCTTTTCCTCCAGATATAGACTTGCTTATTTATGAATATAAATCTCACTATACAATGCGTGCTATGTTCGCATACCGACCTTTCTTTTAGAAATTCGCCTTACCGCTCTTTTCAAGTAGCGCCTTTGAAGTGCTCGGGCCGTCGTAAGCACACCTCTCAGGTTCTTGTCTGCCCTGCATGCCACCTTCCCCTGGTCTAGAAACCTAGCGCGTGAAAAAATATCTTCGTGACAATTGTTCGTGTCAACTAAGATGGACGTGCCAATATTCAAGTGAGCAGTTCGGGAGTTGGATATTTCGACTCCGAAAAGTCTAAGCTGAAGTGCTTCGGTTGTAGAAATGACCATTTTCTTATTATACTTGAGATATTTACAATATTCCACGAGCATTTTTTTCTTTTTTTAATTTAACGTGGAGGAAATCTGCTTGCCAGACATCCGCGCCCCGCCTGGGGGAGCGGGACGAGGGTAGTGTGGGGTTTGACCCACTAAAACCTTCATGGCGACCTGAGGACGCTGATCCAATCGCTGGCGATTCAACGGGGGAGCCGCGGGAACTCTTAGGGAACACTACAGCGGCTCCCCCTCGCCTGGCCGTCCATCAAGATGGTAGCGACGGCCAACCACGTCACGGGAGGGGGGGGGGTGATTCCTCCCCCCTTCAATCGGTGGCGCGAGGGGTTGCACCCCGCACCGCCCCGACCCGGCGACCGCGCGAAAGGCGACCAGGGCCAGCACCCTCATCACAGCGGCCGCCGGGGGGAGGGGCGAGTATATTAGAGGATTATACTTAACCCTCGCCTCCTTGAGGCGACTCGACATCCCCCACTCCCAACAGGTGAGGACCTCTTCTGTTGGCGGGCGGCGGGCAATGAAACCAGCATGGTCTGGTACACTCGCCGCCCGCCTACTCTCAGCTGCTCGGGGGGGGGGGGGGGGGGGGGGTTCTCGGCGTGGGCGCACACGCCGTCCCCGGGCCCGTCGGGCGGGATCGGTTTGTTCCCGATCCCGCTCGGCAGCCTCCTTCCGCGACATTACCTGTTCGCAGAAAGAGATTGCTGCCGCCCACTTCCTCGGGCTCTCCAACATGGCCCCAACTAGGCTGGAGAGTGCGAGGTCGTGGCCGACTACCCGTTTTAGGACTCGGCGCATTGCTGAAAAGGCGGGACATTCCCCCAGCGTGTGCTGCGCAGAGTCCTCCTCAGCGCCACAATGGTGGCACACCGTCGTCGTTTCCCGCCCGATGCGACACAGGTAGACACCGAAGCAGCCATGCCCGGTGAATACCTGCGTCGCTCGGTAGGAGAGCCTGCCAAACCGCCGCTCCCGCCACGAGGTGAAGTGCGGCAAGAGAGCCCCGGGGGCGCGTTCGCCGGTGTGGGAGCAAAGCTCGGCACGCCATCTGGCGAACGCTAGTCGCCGGGCCCGGAGCTCGTAGCCCTCGACCGTTTCTAGCTCCGCCCCCCCCCCCCAAGCACGGCTGGCGATGCTTGTGCACCTATAAACATAAGCACGCACTGCTGCCTAAAGATCGAAGGGAAGTTCCCCCGCCAGCGCAAGCGCCACCACGGTGGACGTGGTGCGATATCCCCGTATGAGGCGGATGGCCTTCAGCCTCTGCAGCCGGCGCAATAATTGCGTGCAGCGTCGGATGGTCATCACGTGCGGCGCCCATATTGGAGCGCCGTATAAGGCCATAGACCGCACCACGCTCAGGTACAGGCGGTGCACCAAGGCAAGTATACCCATGCGTATCTTATCGTTTAGGACGACAGACGTACGCCAGCCAGAGCGCGAGAATTGGGCAGCTATTTGCCGACACTCGTCCGCAAAGGGTTAATAGGCTACCGGTCGGTAATGTGTTAACAAGAGGACTTAACAACGTACGAGGCTCCAGGGCTGCATACTCCGAGGTAAGTCCCAGCCTACTGCCCTCTTCACTTGATGCAGTTAACGCCGCAAAGGCCAAGTGGTCCACCTCTGCTGCGCTGCGGTCACTGGATAACGACGTCCCAGGGCCCGCTTTTTCACCCTCGCCAGACACCGGCACTGGAAGTCCGCCTTCTGCTTTAGTATTGCAATCATTCCTTTTCGAATTCTGCATACTTGGTTTCTTATTCGGGGTTCCTTCCCCTAGGTTGCTTTTAGTTGTTTACCGGCTAGGGAGATCCTGTCAGGAACCGAAGTTCCCGCCGGTATCGCTCCAGGCGTTATTGTGGCTATTTAAGCTTCCGTACCACATCAAGGTGGCGATCTCGCGAGGGGAACAGAGATATTAGGAAGGACGGGAAAATTAATGTTGATCTCGCTGGAATCTTGTTCAGCATTTTTGTAATTACGTGCAGTTTTGAATTTAGAACTTGTTTCGGCTATGATGCACAGTTTTCTTTGGAATTATTGGTTTTAATGTTTGCAAGAGATTTTTTGGTGAGGGATTCAAATGGTTTGATTGTTACTAACTCAGAGGGCGGGGGTACCTGAAAAGCAGCAGATTTATAAACTTTAGGTTGCGTTGAAGTTTTGGAGCACAACGGCTCCTGGAGCGAAGGTTCTAATTCCAGCATGCTGAATTCGTTGGTATGAAGATACACCCTGAATTGGGTCAACGGTAGTATCAAGAGTAGGACTCACTGTTTCCGTTTCCTGCGAAGAATTGGAGTCCTCGGAGCTGGCGTTCATTAAGTCATTGTCACCCAATTCGGTGCTGTGCAGGAGTTCTGTTGCTCGGGTTGACTAGTGAATTCTAATAGTTGGCTGAGGCCAGATCTATGTTAATACACGACACATACTGTTCGAAAAGCACTAAAAACTAATATAATATGTGGATAGATCTGAATTAAATTGTTCAGAACTATGCGAGATGGTGCTAAAAGCACAGTGAGGTAGTTTTACTGCTAAGTAGACCGACACATGCTTTCTACTCGACGTGCGACACTGAACTGTCGCCCGGCCGAAAAAGTTATCGAGCGCAAAATGATAAGCAATAAATAATAGAAGAACGCGGAGCATGAAGAGTGTGGGGTCTACTCGCCTCAGAGAGTCAAAGTCTAGTAAGAAGGAATGCACACAGTTTCCCTTCGCGCGTTCACAATTCAACGGTCAAGAGAAGAAGGACTGCAATCACCCTCGTGGCTGGCTCGAGGGGCGAGAGCGCCGCCACGCGTTCGCCAGCGGAGGTTTAACCCTTTCGCTACGGCAGTCCGTTCCGCGGGAGTAGCGCCACTGAATGCGACGCCGCGCCATGCAGTGTGCACATTGCGCATCTGTAGGCTTCGATGTTCGCACTTACGTCTTTCAATGGTACTTTGGAATTCTCTTGTGTGTATACTTTTTTAAGAGTTATGTAACAACTGTTTCGTCATATTATATGAAAAACATAAATACATGAGTATATTATGAGTATTCAGAAATTTACATATTAACCAATTTTACTATTATTGTAAATAAAAATACAGTTAAGGTAGTTAGATATCAAATTATAAAATAATTCTTAGTAATGTAACTCAGTATGGTAAATTCTAAAGGATGGTTCCACGCAGAGACCAACATTACAATCTTTACACTCATATCGAGACTCGCGTCTTTTATCGTTCGCCGTGCAGACGACGCACCTTTTATTTCGGTTTTTTCTTGATGGTTTATACAGTGAAGGAAAATTCCGTTCTATTAGCCGTAGTGGATTGTTGTTGCCTCTTTGATGATGATAAGAAATATTCATGTGATATTTTTGCAGTATTTATCGGATTAAATTCAAATGAAATTTGGCTATAGATATCGGTTTTCGCGTGTTATGCTTATAAAGACAATATGCATTCCACACGCATGTGTCCAGCAAATGAAAAAAATATTTACGGTTCCATTTTGGAGATTTCCGTGTCGAATTTATAGTGCTTATCACCATGTCTGCTTTGTCGATAGAACCCATACAATTATTATAGCCTATGACGCATAAGGGTTTTTGAATAGTTTTCTTTCCTCCATGCCTAACAACCGTTGAAAACTCTAAAGTACGCATAGTGGATAGCATACATACTTCTTTTTTATCCATCCATTTCACAACTAATAAATTTTTAGTTGAACGGGAAGATGCCTCTCCTTTTCTCAGTGTATCAGTAATCCTTGGCATTCCTTGTCGCCTTTTTGCAACGGTTCCGCACGCATTTGTATGATTATTATATAATAAATTAAACACAAGGCTGGACTTGAATACCCCAATTATCTAGGAAAACTGTATGTCCTTTACTTAGATAGGACACCATTAGTGCTTCTACTATCGCACCCGATGTTCCGATTTTCTTATTTTGTCTGTTGATCATAGTCGATGACCCGGCATAAACAATAAGGTATTGTACAAAACCAGTTCGACAATCACAAAGAATAAATGATTTTATCCCAAATCTACTTCTTTTTGAAGGAATGTATTGTTTGAATGAAAGCCGCCCTTTATATAGAAGTAAACTTTCATCGATGCATAATTTTTGGTAAGGATAGAATGATTGGCTGAAATTTTTTCGGAGCATATCAACCACGTTCCCTATTTTATATAATTTATCATTGGTAGATGTGATATCTTGGCTGAAATATAGCATCGATAACAATATAAAATAGCGGTCTCTAGGCATAATCTCTCCAAAAATACCACTACGCAGGTGTTTGTCTACACTCCAGTATTTCCCTAAGGACAACTTCTTGTTGCGTGTCATTGGAAATGACACAGCAAAAAAGCAGTATATTTCGGATAGTGTTGTTGCTTCACCATCTTTCATATTATTGTTATTTTTTTTACCAATGGTCATTTGTTTCATTTACAATAAATTGCATGAATTCGTCTGAAGCAAAGAGTTCAAAGTAATCAATTATTTTTTCTGGAGTAAATGGATGTAACTTAGGGATGAATGTATTTGACGTCCACGAATCGCAATAGTCGTTAGTGTCTCTCTCATTGCTCTCTACTTCTGAGTCTGAGGTATTACATATATACCTTCTTTTCTTGTGCAGAGTGAAATTATCTTCGTTATCACTCTCGGAATCATTTTCGGAATCAGTTAATCCATTCAAAAATAGAATTCTTTTTCAACTCCGTCCTCACATTTTAAGAAGGGTGCAAATAAAAATTAAAAAACAAATTTTACGCAAACCTACAACTAAAACTTTTTAGATAAACGTTTATAACCTCAGAATTTACCTCAACTGTAAAAGTAGACAATAATCTTTTCAACCAATATGTTGTCCGACTTATATCGGTTCAAGAGAGATTTTATATTATAATCCTTGTTTTCTATTATAGTTTTGTGCCTTACAAATACTTCGCAATCCAATAGAAAAAATTGAAGACACTTATTTCGTATGCCGAATATGTTTTTAGCAGGATTTAGTTAAGTATGAGTCATTAGATTCAAAATATACTCTACCGATACGGTAGATTCTGTTTTACCAACGGAGTCAGCGTAGGTGGTCACGCGGCATTGACTATAGTCAGCACCCGTACACACAGCACGTCTCGCGGACACCGATTATAGTCTGCATCCGTACACACAGCACTTCCGTCTATAGTCGGTGTCCGTAGCGAAAGGGTTAAAAGAACCTTGTGGAGTGGGGGAAACCGAATCCTCCTCCCGACAGTGAGCAACATTTATTGAAGGAGACACATTATATACAAAATATAGTTAAACTACTACTATACAACTTAAACTATAATATTACATGAAATGTACTCAGTCCAAGCATTAGCTTCAACATTATAGTGGTACTCTGGACGCAAACGTGACTTCTTCTCGCGAATAAGTCCTCATGGTAGGACTAGATTCCCTGGAATGGCCCTGTTACGTCCCGCGGTGCGTTTCCCGAAAATGAAACTATTCTCGCGGCTACCGCGGATCTAAACGTTATACGCAACTTTAGCGATCGGTACTTGGTACGACGGAGCTCTGTTGCTGGAATATCGTCGACGTTGTGAACCACTGATTCCACGTGGATGGAGATCAAGGCGGACCAAGCGTTTTCCTTGCCTTTGCTGGGAACAGCACGTTGAAGGTATGCCTCGATGATGGCCTAGCTGGACTCGTGGTGCAGGTTGCGCGGAACGTACGGGCGCTGACCCACTTCGCGGTTCAGTTTCTTTAATTGATAACTGCGACTGGACCATTTCGGCATACGGAAGCTACTCCCACAAACGTGACGTTAATGCAATTGAACAAGTAATTCAATGTAGTCGACCATCTGCATGAGCGGTGCATCCTGGTTGAGCGTTCAACACACCCTTGCAGAAAGTGTTCGTTATTACGGGAATGCGCCTTCGTGCCAAGCATTCGGGGTGAGCTTCCAAAACACACGAATGCGCATTCGGTTAGAAAGAGAAAAGGGTAGATTCACGAAGAATCCGATATATTTTCACTTCCAATGCAGGGAAGAATTTAGGGCGCGAGGATAGATGGGCGGCTGGACGAGAAAAGGAGCCCTGGTCCAGTCAATCGGCTTGGAACGACCACACGCTTCGGCAAGTGGGTTCTGCTGGGCGAGGACGCGGGCTGGGTTAGGGAACCGACCCAGCCAGCAGACTATATCCGGTGCGTAGCCCTAACTCAGCCAATGGCGGGTTCCAAATTGTGCGGGTCGGTGGTGGCCGGGGAGCGCACTGGATGAAAGACCAAGACGTATTATGGGTCTTAATACAAAAAGCAAAAATCAAACTGTTAAGCGTTCAAAGCCGACGGGTCCAGCTCCTACTCGGAGTGAAGCCGTCGCCACAGACGCGGGGACTGCAACCGCAGCTGTCAGTCCCCCCGCGTGTGCGAGAAAGACAAGGTCCGGGAAGGTGATAAAAATCGCCAGTCCTCGTGTGACCTTGCAAAGATGTGTGACACCCACGCGAGCGGTCTCGGTGAAAACCGAGCCCACGGTAGAAGGTACGCCGGACACCGGTAACGTGGTGGAGACACGTTTTACAGGAACGGGGGTGTTGCCTTACCAGCCGGGCTACGAGGATGGCAACCACTCTAAAAAATCCCTAGCCCCAAGCAGTGTTGCGCGGTGATGAGGGTGTAGCTGGAGTAAGCGCCAGCTATGGTTGGTGGGTGCACCAATCGTTAGCGGACAACCGCGGGGTACCTGGCGACCCCCCGGGTGTATTAGCCTTCCCCGAGTATGGCGGCTCTGCCCGGGGTGACCTTCTTTTCCAACCTTACTCGTGGGACTACTATGGATATGTCACAAATAAAACAACCGGGGAGGGGGGTAACGAGGTGAGGGAGGAGGCGCGCCTACCAACCGTGCGCCTCGAAAAGTGCATGGTGCCGGTGTTGCGGAGTGTATCCGCATCACGCGGTCTAAAAAGGTCTGCAGCGGGCCTCGGCGACTGTGGCGGGGGGGGGGGGGGGGAGGAATCCGATTACTCGGTTTCCTCAAACCACTCGTCGCAGAGCGTCCCGGGCACCAGCTCTGGCAGAAAGAGGGGTCGACCGCCAACAACTGGCAAGTACGTTGGCCTCTTTGAGTTCAAGTGGATGATTACAGAGGCCAAAAACAAACTGGCCAGGACCTCCCGTCCAGAGGACGACGAGGAGGGGGAACTGGCGGCGGTGTTTGATTCGGCGGACACGAAGCCGAGAACATATAAGTCGAGTGTCCCGCTCCCCGACGAGGCCGAGGTAGCGGAGACATTCCGTAACCGCCCGACGCGGGACGTGGAGGCCGCGGTACTGAAGAGTCTGACCGAGGTAGCCAGAATCTCGGAGGTCTCAAAGGGGTTAAGGGGCAGTCAGTCCCGTGCCCTGAGGAAGGCAACAATTAACGGCAGGTTGGGGGTCTCGGAGTTGGCCGTTAGGTCATCCTCCGAGGCCACCCGCCTGCTAGAGGCGGAGAATGCCCTCCTACAGTTAGTGTTGCCGTCTAAACTGTGGTCTCTGAGAGACGGGCCGTACCTAAGTCCTTGGTGGACCATACCGGCCGCTCTTGCGACTTGTGCCTGATGTTCGGGCTCTACCTTCGTTCACTATCGTATCAGGGGAAGACAGCGTGCTACTCCCACTGCCACCTCGAGTCCAACCCAATCCAGGCACTCTTACGGAGTAGTGTTAAAGTCTTTTATCTCCGCAAGAGGGGCTTCAGCCTGGCCCGAGGGGACGAACCCCGAGGGGTTCGCCCAGCATGCCGTACATCGACGGAGCTGGACGAGTCCACGCTCCGTATGCAGTTTCGTTCTATGTTCGTTTCTTAGTCTTACTTACGGATCGTGCGAATTTTCGGAACTCCTGAAACAGCTGCTCTGACACCAGGCTGGCTTTGTCGATTGGCCACTGAAATCCTTCTCGAATCGCCGCCTGGCGTAGGTGTTCCCTGTCCTCTACGTAACGCTGACAATCGTAGAGGACGTGGTTTGGAGTTTCCTCCTCCCCACATTCGCACAACTCGTCGTCGACCAGGGCGAACGTCTTGAGCTTCGCACGGAAGTCTCCGTGTCCGCTCAAGAACTGCGCTACATCATGGTCGACTCTGATCCAGCTCGCTGAGAGTCGGTCTGATACCTCGCCGAAGTATTGGAAGGTTTCCCTACCCTTCGTCGAGGACGACCATCTCTGCTGCCACATCTCTAAAGTCGCCTCCCTCAGCCTTCTGCGAACTTGGGCTTCGGTGACGACTTCGTCAGCCAATTCGGCCTGACTCACTTGATAGGTTCCATGTTGGAACCCGAGTTTCTTCCTGGCTTTGTACACGCAGCTGAACTCCGCTATCGCCAAGTCCACAGGTATCTCCCCGGCGATCACGGGGATCGCATCAGTGGAGACTGTCCTGTAGGCTTTGACGCAGCCAAGCAGAACATGCCTCTGCGCCCTGGTGAGCACTTTACTCGTCCCAGAGGTAAGGCGGTCTGCCCAGCCCGCGGCAGCATACGTGACGATTGGGACAAACAAGCCGCGGTACAAAGTACGCATCGTCCGATATCCCAATCCCCAGTTCGACTTAGCAATCCTTGCTAGCGCATTAAACGTTCGCAAGGACTTAGCATTCAAATACTCGAC
Organism: Megalopta genalis; assembly: GCF_051020955.1. Classification (NCBI taxonomy): domain Eukaryota; kingdom Metazoa; phylum Arthropoda; class Insecta; order Hymenoptera; family Halictidae; genus Megalopta; species Megalopta genalis. The sequence goes on from NW_027476133.1 coordinate 871,573, forward strand.
ATGGGAATGGATACCCAGTCTAGAGTCAAAATGCACGCCAAGGTAACGCACAGAGTCCTTGACGGCAATATTCCGACCTCCTACTTTTATCACAGGTGGCCTCTCTCTGTCGAGAGAGCCTTTCAAGAATAACATCTCGGTCTTGGTCGCAGACAGCGACAATTTCTGCTGGTCGCACCAGCGAGAAATGGTGTCCACAACCAATTGGCCATTGCTTTCTAGACCCTTCCTGCTGTTCGCGAAGATCAAGACAAGAAGGTCGTCTGCATAGGCGATGGGCTCGCAAGCGAGCCCGGCGTTCGATAAGAGCTGTAGAACCTCGTCGAAGACTAAGTTCCAACAGCTCGGACCAAGAATTGATCCCTGTGGGCAGCCCTTAGTGACTTTCTTCCGCACTGCACCGCGATCAGACACCATAGTCACCACGCGGCCGTCGAAGTAGTCGACCACCAATCTAAATAGGTTTTTTGGGCAGCCTCGCTTCCTCAACGCGTTGAGTATGCTTGGCCACCAGACATTATCAAAGGCCGCAGCAATGTCGAAGAGCAGACCCACGACGTACTTTTCCTCTCGACCGGACGCAAGCTCCCTCATCTTTACCACGGCATCAGTCGTGGATCGATGCGGCCTGAATCCGTATTGCCGATCAGAGGCGTAGTCGGGGTGCAAAAACGAACTAGCTAATCGCGTAGCGAGGCCCGAGATTAAGCATGCGGGCTGTGGCGTGTTCATGTACAGCATTGAATATGCTGTACTACTCCCTAGCGGGGGACTGTTGTCACTTGTGGCTGCAGTCCCCAGCGTTACGTTATGCGGTTTTTCTGGTCTAACTGGAATGCCGCATTTTCGTTGTCTGAACACGCCACGAAGCAACACGCCGTCGGATTGAATGTTGCTGCTGAGTCGATAGGTGCATCGGCGATGAAGGCGCTCGAGACCGTCAGTGCGTTGTACATGTAGTGCTTCGCATAATGACGAGGCCCGTGATTAAGCAAGCGGGCTGTGGCGTGTTCTTGTGCAGTATTGAACATGCTGTACTACTCCCATCCGGGGGACTGTTGTCACTTGTGGCTTCAGTCCCCCGCGTTACGTTATGCGGTTTTTCTGGTCTGACTGGAATGCCGCATTTTCGTTATCTGAACACGCCACAAAGCAACACGCCGACGGAGTGAATGCTGCCGAGTTGACGGATGCATCAGATGCATCGGCGATGAGGGTATTTTGAGACCGCCAGTGCGTTGTACATGTAGTACTTCGCATAATGGCGAGGCCCTTGAACTAAGCATACGGGCTGTGGCGTGTTCATGTACAGCATTGAATATGCTGTACTACTCCCTACCGGGGGACTGTTGTCACTTGTGGCTGCAGTCCCCCGCGTCACGTTATGCGGTTTTTCTGGTCTGACCGGAATGCCGCATTTTCGTTGTCTGAGCGCGCCACGTAGCAGCATGCCGCTGGATCTAGAAATCGGGATGCAACCAATCACCTGGGCAACCCAGGCCGCAAGGGGCAAACGTGCCCTAGCCACACTTGAGCCTCCACGAAATAAGGTACCGCTGGATAGCTCGTATTCTCAAAACGCAGCGAACCGAACGAAGTGTGGTGGAGAGGAAGAGGCAGCCTCTCCGACTGCTGTCTCCCGCGTGTTTGCCGTGCGTGGCGACCCTTGTCGTCGGAAAAGAGGATCCTGGGATCTGAGGGGGCCCTCTCCTGCGGGTGAGACGTCCCCAACACGTACCTTTGGCCTCTGCTTCGGCTAGATGGGAGGCTGGACGAGAAAAGCAGCCCTGGTCCAGTCAATCGGCTTGGAACGACCATACGCTTCGGCGAGTGGGTTCTGACGGGTGAGGACGCGGGCTGGGTTGAGTAATCGGCCCAGTCAGCAGACTATGTCCGGTGCGTAGCCCTAACCCAGCCTGATGGCGGGTTCCTCAGGGAGGATGTGGTGCCGCCATCGGTCGCTGGTAACCAAGCGCCTCAATGCTTGGGACGAGGAAAATCCTTGCCCCCACTTGCGACGGTGCCAGCGGATCTGCTGGCACAGTTTGGGGCTCTAATCGATGCCAAATTGGCATCGTTTAGAAAAGAGATTGTGACGTGGGTGCAGGGCACGCGACCGGCGGCATCCATACCATCTGTCCCCCCTCCGCCTAAGGACGGGGAGGGGCGGCAGAAAAGAAAGAAAAAAAAGAAGGGGAAATCTGGGGTCGCTGGGGCAGCCCAGCCGGTGCCCTCTACCCGAGCCACCCCAAGTGCTTTGCCGCTTTCCGCCACGCCTACAAACCAGGAGGCGTGGTCGAGGGCGGTTGGCCGAAAGGTCAAAAAGGCAGCTGCTGCGGTTGAATCTGCAGCGGCCGTCAGGGCCTCAATGACCGGGAAAAGGGCGGGCGCCCCCGAAAAAGGCTCTCCTGCCTCCGCGTCAGCCCCGTACAGCCTCGGTGACCATCACGGTCCCGGCTGGCGGGGCTATGACTTATGCGCAGGCGATGGCCACCGCGAGGTCGAAGGTCGACCTTGCGGAGGTTGGCATCGCCTCGCTAAGGCCGCGGAGGGCGGTGACTGGTGCAATCATCCTGGAAGTTCCAGGCGCTGATGGTGCTGCTAAGGCCACTGCCCTCGCCACGAAAGTGGCCGACGCACTAGCGGGAACAGGCGTGAAAGTCGCGCGCCCTGTCAAAAAGACCGATTTGAGGGTGCGCGGCCTGGTCGATTCGACCACGCCGGCGGAGGTTGCTGCGGCCGTCGCCCGTGTTGGAGGGTGCTCTGAGGGGGATGTGAGGACCAGCGAAATCCGGTATTCCCCCTCAGGACTGGGCACCATCTGGGTCCAGTGCCCTGCTGCGGCCGCTCGTAAAGTTGCGGTCGCAGGGGGGTTGACTGTGGGCTGGACCCTGGCGACGGTTGAGGCCCTCAGCGCCCGGCCCCTGCAGTGCTACCGCTGCCTTGGTGTTGGTCACACCAGGGAGCGGTGCACTGCTGCCGAGGACAGGACCGGCTGCTGCTATGGATGCGGCAGCCGGGACCATAAGGTGGCTAGCTGTTCAGCTGCTCCCAATTGCACGATTTGTGCGAGCGCGGGCAGGCCGGCTGGCCACCGTCTCGGCAGCCGGGCGTGTCCCGCCGGTGCGAAGAGAGGCAGGGGAGGCGGCAAAAAGCCGCATAATAAATATAGTAAGACCAAGGAGAAGAAAGCCACGGTGGCCAAGGCGGCGGCCACCGTAGCTAACAAAGAGAATATGGCATCACTTGATGCCACCGTCGCGCCCGCGGGGGCGGATGGAGCAAATACAGCTCCAGACGCCACCGCTCCCGCGGCCGCGATGGACATCGAAGTGGGCGTATAATGGGGCCTAGTGGCCTCATAATACAGGCCAACCTGAACCACTCGGCCAGAGCACAAGACCTACTTGTGCAATACCTGGTCGAGCGGGGTACCGGGTTGGCCGTAGTGGCGGAGCCATACAGGGTCCCCGACCATCCTCATTGGATGGTGGACACGAGTGGCTCCGCCGCCATATACTGGGTAGGTAGACCGGGATCCCCGGCATGCTCGGTCATCGAGCGCGGCTGGGGATTCCTGGCTGTTGATTGGGGCGGCACCGCGGTTGTGGCAATCTATGCGCCTCCTAGACGGTCCCTTAAAGAGATCGAACGGAGCCTGGACGGGGTAGGAAGATGCGTCTCCCGCTGCCTGCCCCGTCAGATGCTGGTCCTGGGGGACTTCAATGTCAAGGCTACGGCCTGGGGGTCCCCCGGGACGGACACGAGGGGCCGGGAGGTGCTAGAGTGGGCGGCGGGACTTGAGCTTCGTCTCCTAAACACGGGCTCGGTCCATACATGCGTGCGGCATAACGGGGGCTCTATTGTTGACCTCACGTGGGCAACAGCCCCGGCCGCGCGCCGTATTACGGGGTGGAGGGTGGCGGAGGAGGTCGAGACATTGTCTGACCACAGATATATTGTTCTCGGCCTCTCCGCTGCCGCATCGACACCCCGACGTCGCCCCGCCAATGAGGGTTCGCCTCAGCCGCGGTGGGCGCTGAAGCGTTTCGACCAGGACGCTCTCATGGCTGCAGTCCACATCGTGGCCTGGCCAGGTACACCGGCTGGATCCGTCGACGGGACAGGGGAGGCTCGTTGGTTCCGGGGCGCCATGACGTCGATTTGCGACGTCGCCATGCCCCGGGCCAAGGTCTTCCCGAGGAAGGCGGTGTACTGGTGGTCGCGCGCCATAGCGGATTTACGCACTGAGTGCGTTCGCGCGCGCGACGCCAGTACGCCCGCGCCCGTCGACGACGAAGAGACGTGCTGGCTGCGCAGCTATATGGGCGATACAGGGAGAAGGTGATCGCCCTGCAGCTGACCATCAGGCGGACAAAAGAGCAGGCCTAGCGCGACTTCCTCGGCTCTCTGAGTCGAGATCCGTGGGGGCGCCCATACAAGATGGCAATGGGACGATTACGTCCTTGGGCGCCCCCCGTGACGGAGAGCCTGGATCCGGGGATGCTCAGACGGGTCGTGGGCGCCTTATTCCCTACTAGTGGGGAGGCGTCCCGGCCTGCCCCTGTGCCAGAGGACTGTGAGTGGTCCCCGGATCTAGAGGTCGCGCCAGAGGAAATGGCCGGGGTCGTCAAATGGCTCCTGGGCAAGAATACTGCCCCGGGGCCGGACGGTATCCCCGGTCGGGTCTGGCTGCTCGCCATGGGCGTCCTGGGCGAGTGGCTCAAGGAGCTTTTTAACAGGCTCCTGAGGTCGGGGATTTTCCCCGATCTCTGGAAGGTAGGTCGGATGGTCCTCTTAAGGAAGGATGGGAGGCCTACGGATTCTCCCTCCGCGTACAGGCCCATTTGTCTCCTGGATGAGGTGGGCAAGATCTTCGAAAAGATTATTGTTGCTCGCCTCTCCAGGCACCTGTCCTGCGACGGCCCCGATCTGGCGGACTGCCAGTTCGGCTTCTGGGAGGGACGATCGACGGTCGATGCAATCGACCGTCTCAAGTCCCTCTCGGAGGATGCCGTGGCAAGGGGATGGGTGTGCATGGCGGTATCGATTGATATCGTCAATGCATTCAACACCCTGCCCTGGTCCGCCATTAGGGAGGCCCTGGTAGAACACCAGGTGCCTCCCTATTTAAGGCGGGTGATTGGGGCCTACCTGCGGGGCAGGTGGGTAGAATACCCGGGCCGGCACGGGATGATTTGGAGGGAGGTGGACCGCGGGGTCCCGCAGGGGTCCGTCTTAGGACCTCTCCTGTGGGGCCTGGGATACAACGCGGTCCTGGAGAAGGCCTCCCTGCCCGACGGTGCCACCATCGTCTGCTACGCGGACGACACGTTGGTGGTCGCCGTCGGGGACACCTTCGAGAGGACCATCCGACGAGCGGAGGATGCGGTGGCTGCCGTCGTCGCGAGGATCCACGATCTGGGGCTGACAATAGCCCCGGAGAAGGCCGTCCGTGAAACCAGACGGCCTCGGTCCCGGCCACCGCCCAGATCGTGGATCCGGGTGGGAGAAGCCTGCGTCGAGGTGAAGTCCAAGATGAAGTATCTTGGACTGATCCTCGACAGCCACTGGAGCTTCGATGCGCACCTTGACCGCCTTGTCCCCCGAGTGGATGGGGTGGCGGTCTCGTTAGGCCGCCTATTACCCAACCTCGGGGGGCCAGGGGATTGGGTGCGCCGTCTGTACTTGGGCGTGGTGCGGTCCATGGCTTTGTATGGCGCTCCAATTTGGGCGCCAGCTGTGATGGCCAGCCGGCGCAGGGTTTTATTACTGCGCCGGATGCAAAGGCGGATGGCCATCCGTCATATTACAGGTTACCGCACCACGTCCACCGTGGCGGCGCTTGCTCTGGCGGGAGAAATTCCCTTCGAGCTTCAGGCGGCGATGCGCGCCTATATTTATAGGCTTATACGCGTCGCTGCCGGGGCTCGGGGGGAACAGCCGGAGCGAGAGACGGTCGAGGCGTACGAGCTCCGGGCCCGGCGACTAGCGCTTGTCAAATGGCGTGCGGAACTCTGTTCTCACGCCGGCGAGCGGGTCGCCGGGGCCCTCCTGTCACACTTTACCTCGTGGCGGGAGAGGCGGCATGGCAGGCTCACCTACCGGGCGACGCAGGTATTCACTGGGCATGGCAGCTTCGGTGTTTATCTGTGTCGCATCGGTAGGGAAGCGACGACGGTGTGCCACCACTGTGACGCAGAGGAGGACTCGGCGCAGCATACGCTGGAGGAATGCCCCACCTTTTCAGCGCTGCGCCGAATCCTAAAACGGGATGTCGGTCATGACCTCGCTCTCTCCAGCTTAGTTGGGGCCATGCTGGTGAGCCCTAGAAAATGGGCGGCAGTAATTTCCTTCTGCGAAGGAGGCTACCGGGCGGGGTCGTGATCGGGACCGACTAGCACGGTCGCCGTGGGGGTTTTAGCGGGTCAAATCCCGCACTACCCCCGCTCCACTCCCCCGGGCGGGGCGGGTGTGTCTGGTCAGCAGATTTACCCCTCGTAAAAAAAAAGAGATGGGACGCGAGAGCTCTCCGGAGATGACTGGTCTCGTAGGAGGCTGGAACAAGAGAGAGCGGACAGACCGCACTCCGGGGCCTTGTTGGTCAACTGAGCTCCGGGAGAGTGGTGAGGAGGCAGTAGAGTGGGGCGCTCGCTGGGCGGAAGAGTAGAAATGTCGCGGAGATGCGGGTGACGAAAGTACTGGCAGCGCGTAGCGCGGTGCTTTCTGATTGGGATGATGGGTGGAGATATGAAGGGCGCATACAGTGTCGGTAAGTGGGACATCATGAGACGAATCTAATGGTTAGCGCATGATGGTAAGGTCGGTGAGTATTAGCAATCGGTGATACAGAGTTATGTATTTACTAGTATGTGGTGTAGGCATATGTTCTGCGGGTAGGGGAATGGAGTATAGCATAGGAGAATGATGTATAGCTTATGATCTAAGTAGGAACGGAATATGTCTTATAATCTATTCGCAAAACGTCGACGGACGTGACAGTCCCGCGAGGCTATGGTGCCGCGTGCTGGAACAACCAGATTCCTTCCATAAGGAGAAATGTCGGTTTTAACAGCTCCGTCGACACGGTGCGCGAAACTCCATTGACATCGATAGTGTTCACGCGCTCTGAAATGCGCTTAACCACTTTATGCGGTCCGGAATACGGTGGTTCCAACGCTCTTCTAGTCATGTGACGTAGAACACGTGAGCACATGAATTTAGACCTTCGCAAACAAATGCAAATTTGAATTGATTGTGTACGACGGGCGCACAGTGGTACGAAAGCTGGAAATCATGGTCAAGATCCAAAAAATCGAAGTTGTCGTTGGGGAGATTTTGACTTGCGGATTGATTAGTTTAATGATGCGTCCGTGTGTTGGGAAAAACGAAATGACCCATACTTTTATACCTGAATGGCAAATACACTTCAAATTTCGAGTTTTTCGGACAGTCATTACTCGTGAGCGAGAGCGACAGTACGAAGTGAATAGTTTAAAGTGTGTATGCTTTTGTGGAACTGTTTTTTTTTTCAGTTGTGTAAAATGGATATTGTTCTTGGTTGTAAGTACAACATTTTGTATCGCTAACATCTCACGAATTGTTAACTATTACATTAGTAAATCGATACATTGTAAATTCAAACTATAAGAGCAAATGGAATGCATTTACTGTAAAGTTATAGTCGATACTTTTGCGACCTATGAGGGCCTGCTTTCAAATTTACAGGAGCCATAGTTCATAGTTTCATCTAGCTGCACTTAAAAAATTGGCTGCATCACATTGCACTTTTTTCAGTTATTTTTGTGAGTCAACATACGGGAAACTGTGTCGTGAGAGTATCTAAGACAGAATAACTTTCTAAAAATCGTGTCAAATTGCTTACATTGTTTTGAGATGTTAGACAAAACACTTTATTAGGCAATGTCGAAAATTATTTTAAAAAAAAATGAAATTTGTTACATTGAAAAAAATGTTTCAATTTTTGGTTTTCTATTTTTAGGATCTCGTGACAGTCAATACTGTCTAATTAGGAAAGAAGTGTTACTTATTATTAAAGAAAACTCAAATAATGACAATAATTCAATAATAGAATATTTGAAGCAAAAAATATTGCAGTAAGAAGGATTTGTGGTCGACATGAACGATGATGTGACACAAGCCATGAAAAAATTATGTTCTGCCTTGAGATGCAAATGGAAGAACGTACACCGGGTAGAACAAAGATTTTTCTCAAAATTTGAGAAATGGCTGGCAGAATCGGTAGTTTTTTGAGTGCCCTCCGCTTGGGTTAGCAATAAAGTCAAAAATTTAAGCGGTCGTCCTCCTTCCAACTTCGACGATTCGAGTGACCGAACGAAAAGACGGAGAACGGAAACAATTCGTTTAAACAGTAATTCCCAAATGTTGGTCCCAAAAATGAGCCTCCGAGCAGAAGGAAATTTGAGTGCGTCAAAAATCGATAAGGTGATAAGTAAAATCGTTGAAATTGAAAAAGAAAACACTCTTTCCGGTGATGCTGCATTAGCGATGATTATTCAGAATAAGCTCTCTAAGAGTCAATATTTAGGAATGCGAGCAGTAAGCCGGGAAAATAATTGTTCGCTATATATATAGCGCATATGACAAAATTTTAGAATCAAAAAATAAATGTTACCCCGAAAAGTCTGACATTTTGGTAAACGAATTTTGCACGGGAGTGAAGCTACAGGCCATACTTGACCACACTGTGCAACGAATATTGCTTGTGCAAAGCAGCGTTGTTTCTACATTAACTCCGCAACAATTACGGAATATATCTAAGTGCAGTTCATCATACATTGTACGAGGTCAATGCCCTATCCTCCAGCACACATTTCTGTGTATGAAGTGGATTTTGTAACTAAATGGGCGAGTTTCTTATTTTGATAATATTCTTCATATTTCTCTAACAAACATACCCCTTACATCCTTTAACGCGATTATTATTTATTAAATTATCTTTGCGAATAGTTCGTTGAATTGTGTTCGGACACGGAATTATTTAAATTAAAATATCATTCACGTACTTTGTTAACCTTCACTGTGCACCTTGCTTAAAAATTTCATATGTTACACACGAGGTGTCATGTACACCAGAAAATTAAAACGGCTGTTACGGTTAAATTACTTATTATTACCGATTCGAAAAATTAGTAATTATTGTTCAGACATTCTGAAATAAGGATGAATATTGTTTTTCTTTAAATTATCACTGTAACGTAGTAAAATAAAATTCGGAAGTTCACGCTCCGTGACTTGTTCATTGATTCGAACGCAGCACGAAGCCCCCCATCTTCTATCGCACTCCGCGGCCGAAGCACGTTCCGCTCGATTGATCGACCACGTTGTAATTCGCGCCCTCGCCTCTCATTGGTCAGTGTTTTTCGTTAATAACTCGTAAACAAAGTCGCAGATTACATTTTCGCAAAGGAAAGAGTTGCTTAAAATGACCTCAGCTACCCCTCATTTTCGACATATGATTATTTCATCTTCAATTCTTCCAATTGCAATGATAAATATATTAGGAGATTCCGCAAGGATTTTTCACGAAAATCTAGCAAAGTTAGAACAATGGAGGCCGTTTCCAATCCGCTATTAATAAATTCTGACCCACACATCTCGACCGTCAAAAAGCTACCCAAAAAGAAAATGATGAATTTATATAAAGAGGCCATAAACTTATTAATCTTAAGAAAAAACGAGAGAACTGTATACAGGACCTTTGGCTTCGTAGCCAATCGACCTTCCCGCATAGCCACGGAACCTTCCTCATTTCCCAATCCTTTAACAACCCATCCGCCATTTTGTTTTTGGAATTTTTATGATTCGTAATCAGCGACCATGAAAACCCTTATATACAAATTTTCAAATAAATCCGTTACTATCTCTTATTTTGACCATGATGTCGAGCTTTTATACCACTGTGGGGCATAGGACGGACAAAGCGCATGTATTTCTTGAATTGCAAGCGCTGTAGCACAACCCGAAGGTGGTTCATGTGCTTCTCTTCAGAGGTCGATGCAATCAAAATATCATCGATATATGTAAATACAAAATCCAGATCTCCAAGAACCCTGTTAAGGAAGCGCTGAACTAAGGAAGCTGAGACTGGCTGGCATTCTTAAGGCCGAGTATCATGAAAAGAAATTCGAATAGCCTAAACGACGTTATCACAGCCGTCTTCTCAACATTTTCCGGAGCCATCGGTATTTGGTTGTACGCTGTGTGTAAAGCTAACGAAAGAAAAATACGTTTCCCCGTGAAGATTTGTCGAAAAATCATGAACATGCGGCGTAGGATACCTGTCAGGAATTGTTTACTTATTTAGTCCTCTGTAATCGCCGCAAATGCGCCAGGTACTGTTCTTCTTCAGGGCCATGTGAATGGGAGTTGCCCAAGGACTTGAGGAAGGACGGTATATGCCTGCTTCGACTATTGCTTTGAATTCGCTTTTCACCGCGCGGAGCTTCTCGGATTCAAGCGACGAACCCTATTGGAAAACGGGGGACCGGGTCCAATACCGTGGGAGTATTGTTCGCATCGGCCTGCATGACGCCACATGATAAAACCAAACACACTAAATGGCCGCGAAGACTAACGCCGCTACAAAATGGCCGTTACGAAAATGGCTGATGCAATACGCGTTAGGGTGCAAAACCGGCCACGCGGACAATACCCCTGGGCAGAACTCCCGGCAGCGTGCTTACGAATACGAATGGAGAAGATGGCGCCGGTGACGTTGGTTTCACGCAAACAGCCTTCTCGATGAAACAGCGAGAGCTCCGAGCAACAGGATCGACGTCCACGAAGACAACGGTGCACGCCATGTGCACTACCAGGGACGGCTGCCGGCCAATTCCTCGGCGAGAGAAGCTGCGTCGCGCTAAGAATACCAAGAGGGAAATGGCCACAGCTTCGGAAGACTCGATAAACGTCCACAACCAGGCTTCCAAGAGTCCTCAAGCGTTATATCTAAAATCCGCCTCAAGTCGCCACGCCGTCTGGTTGCGGACTTTCTTTCCACGCCTGTTCCTTCAGGCGTCCCTGGTTGCGTCTGATAGGGGTTGTCTCCTTTTTGGTACGGTTGCCGGTCCGGTTGTTGCCGGCTTGGTTGGTACCGGTTTTTCTTAATGCCGACTGCGTCGGCACCGATCTTGTGGACGTTCTTCGCTTCGGCAGTCTCGGCCGTGTTTTGTCACAGTCCACCTGAATCTAGGAGACGATCCTTCTTTCCCGGTCGGAGTTTAATTTGTATGTTCGCATCGGCTCTCGTTGCGGTGTTTTTGCGACCACGGAGTCGGTGGGGTATAATGACCTAGTCTTGGGCGCGTTGGTTTGCGGACGCCGTCGGCGCCCGCCACAAATGCTGACCTGACATCATTGCGGAGATGCGACGCAATCGACTTTCCAGTCCGGTGCTCGGTATTGTGTCGCTCGCCGGCCGTAATCTTCCTGGAGGTCAGCTCTCTCTTTGTTGACAAAAAATCACTTCACCCAAAGAAAGTTACTGCTTGGTGTGGATTTTGGTCGAAAAGCGTAATTGGTCTATTCTTTTACGAAAACGAGAATGAAGATACAGTTACAGTGAATGGTACACATTATTATGAAATGATTGTTTATTATTAATGACTGAAATTAGATGGATTCGACATAAGCAATGTTTATTTTCAACATGGTGGAGCCACGCCACACACAATGTGTGAAAACATCACTTTATTGCGATCGGAATTCAATGGTCAATTAATTTCAAGACATGGTGACGTGAATTTGCCACCTCGTTCGTATGACTTGTCCCTATTGGACTTTCTTCTTATTCTTTTTTTTTAAGCGAAGTTTATGCCAACAGTTCAGCAACAATTCATGACCAAAACATAACAGTAGAAATTAAATTGGCGAATTAAACGAGCAAATATGCCAAAATGTCATCGTAAATTTTAATATTTGAACTGATGTTTATAAATGTAATTGTGGTAGTATTTGACAGATACTAAATGTATAAACCAATTTAACAAATCGTAACGTAAAATACATTTTGTACAATAAAAGAACTTACGTGACAGAATTTACGTAAACTACATGAAATTTCTCAAATGTAAATTATAGTATTTAAAGCTTACGACACGAAAGGAAGGATCATGTTAGTAAACAAAATAATAGCGCATTTACAAAATCCACATATAAATTTATTTTAGAAACACAGTTTACATTAAAATTAGTAATTAGTATAACTGCCTTTATTCGCAATGACTTCAATTATTCAGTTTGGTAATGATTTGAATAGTTTTTTTTATTGTCTCTTGGAATAAATTGTCCCATTGTTTCACGATGAATTCTTTTAATTCGCGAATATTAATATATTGTCTTGCATTCTTGTATACGGCACGTGATAATTCACCCCAACAATTCTCGATTATGTTTAAGTCTGGAGAGCGGGTAGGCCGTGGCAAAACTGCAATATTTTAATTCGTAAAATATGCTTTTACAATTTTAACTTGATACACGGCAGCATTGTCATGCTCAAAGATAAGATTTTCTTTTATGATCCTATCTGCATGTTTGTGTATTTGTTCAGATATTAAATCTATATACATTTTACTGTTCATTTTGTCATTAATGAACTTTATATCAGTTTTGCCTCTGTAACCAATTCCGACCCAAATCATTATTCCACCACCGCACATTTGTCGTCGTTGTCTCACAATTTCTTCTTTTCGAATGTCATAGTAATAATATGCAAACCCGTCATGACCATCTAGATTGAATCTTTTTCTGTCCGTAAATAAAATTCTTCTCCATTTTCTTCAGAACTCTTTTTCTTCCTATAATTTTCCGGGTCTTTTAACAAATTATGTATAACTTCCCTGCTGAAATTTGAGAAACATTCAAATTACCACCCTTGTATTCAATTATTTCTTTAGAGAAATAATATAGTGAGATTAGTCTTACTGTATCACTTAATTTATTTCCCCGACCCATATTGTCGCTTGATTGTGTATTCTGTAGCACTGATTAATACCTGATCAAAAGCTCACAAGCTCCTGACTAATGGCAACAGAATGTTCAAGTGTGCCATTATGTCGCCCCTTGTGTTTACACGTTATTTCGGCGAACTACGAATATCAGTGAGAACGATCGTATTTACTAATATGTTCCTTCCTTTCGTATCTTGAGCTTTAAATACTATAATTTACATTTGAGAAATTTCACGTAGTTTTCGAGAAATTAAATAAAGCAGGATTGTAAATCTTGAGAAAATTATAAAATTAACACATATTGTTGGTGAAAATAAAAAAGTTAGTTAATATTTAGTACAATAACCATTGAAGTCAATAACTGCTTGCATTCTTTTAGGCATATATTTCAAAATATTATTTGATGTAACAGCAGTAATGTTTTGCCATTTTTAAGGGCGTACTGTACGTACATTAATGACCAACTTGTAAGTTTCGATTAATGAATCTCTACTGCAGTCCTTCTGGAGTCAACAACTGACAGGCGTCGTATTTTCCTGTCCTGTTTAATTGAGGTTCTTTTTCGGTCGGCGGGACTTGGATTTATTGTCCTCGTTCTTGAAATCGTTTCTGAATGCAGTACACAGTTTATTTTGCGATGTTAAAATGTCGAGAAACATCAGATATGGATTCACCGTTTTGTAAAGCATTTATAACTTGTTCCTTTAGACATTTCGATAAGCTTTGTCCTCGTACCATCATCTTAAGAATAAAACAAAAAAAGGACATTGATAAATATATTAATATTAAGAAATAAAATACATGCATAAATGAAACCTCCGAATACTTTTGTCCTAGCTAATTTGAATAAAACCTACCTTATGTGCAGTATAGAGCAAATATCTACGTGTCACTCTTACGCGAGTTAGCATTCGACTAATAGTAAACAAACCATGCAGTGGCTTCCTCCTAACACTGACTAATCTGCTACTTCATCTTTTCGCACGTTTTTGTACTGGTACTATTGTATTCGATCTCCTTTTTCCTTTTTCTCGAGTAAATACTATTGGATGATCTTCATCGAACTCAGGATCTAATAAAAATCTTCGGATCTATTATCGCTAATGCGTCTAATACTAATTCCTCTTTTATTTTTATATAATTTTGTATCCATACTGTATCATATACAAATAGTAACAAAATGATTATTGATATACGAACCTAGAGCTATCATATACGCTTTTTTTATTTAGTAAACACCGACAAAAGCACAAATCTATCTGCAGACAACTTGCAAGGTATTTATTTTGACATTTCAGGTTGATGGTGCTGTCAACCATCATCAATTATTGGTTATTTCAGAGGCAATATATAATTAAGACGTATACATCATCTTGTAAAAAAAACTAAAACTATTTGGTAAAATGTGGATATATTAGCTTGTGACTTGAAAGTTACATGGGCCCATAGAGGGTTAAGGCAGTTTTGATATTTCTATTTTGTCCGGTACACGAATCTGAATATATTATTATTTTCTCAAAGTTTTTAGCATAAGTCCCTATGCACTTCATTAGGCATAATGAAATTTCTTGAGACTCGCGAGATCCTTTAGTTTTTGGTCAAACAAACATATGGCCTATATTTTCATTGAAATCGTGGCAACCGATATTATAAACATATAAATTTCGCTTATAATAAGCTACGGATGTGGTCAGTTTAGGGAAGGCTAAAGCTTTTTCTAAGTCGAAAGAAAATACGAAAATTTGTTCTGACGCTGCCGCTCGATCAGCAGCCATATGACTACGAGCTCGTTCTGCCTCTTCTAAATGAATTTTCTTTTCAATTCCTGCCATTTGAATTCTCTCATCGTCTGAAGATAAAATTTTTATTTGCAAAGAATCACAAATTTGGCATGTATCCTTAGATGATGGTTTAAAATGTAAATTAAATTTTGTAGAGAACACCTTATGATAATATTTTTCTTTCACTGGTACTACATTTTCCTTTTCACATTATGTTTTCATATTATTTAAGTCAGGATTTAAATATTGTCGACTTGGATTATAAGGTCTGTTGTAATGGCTAGTGTTGGCTGGAAATGACTCTATATGTTTTATAACATTTGTGTCATCTATTATATTGCTTGCAACACAGTCTTTGTGCTGATCTACCAAAGATGTAACTTGTTCTTTGGAACTACATTTGGATATCCGACCGTCACTGACCTGATAAATGCCACTAAAATATTTTTTGCAAATGGCAATATCATGTCTGTCTTTTCGAAAATAATATATGAAAGAATGTGATCTTGGTTC
Source organism: Megalopta genalis (assembly GCF_051020955.1). Lineage (NCBI taxonomy): Eukaryota > Metazoa > Arthropoda > Insecta > Hymenoptera > Halictidae > Megalopta > Megalopta genalis. The sequence continues at coordinate 886,859 of NW_027476133.1, forward strand.
TTTAGTGTTATTCGAGGGGCGCCTCCTTTTTATTCCTTCAACTTTAATACAACCTCTTAAGAAAATATTTTGGTCAAGTTGACTATGTAAAATATGAAATGCTTTCACAACAGCCTCTCATCTGGAAGAATTTTATGGTCGCACTTCTGCCGGCATTTGCATATTATATCGACAAATATTTCGCAGGTATTAAATTTCCTTACCTGCGGGGCAGGTGGGCGGAATACCCGGGCCGGTATGGGACGATACGGAGGGAAGTGGACTGCGGGGTCCCGCAGGGGTCCGTGTTAGGACCACTCCTGTGGGACCTGGGATATAACGCAGTCCTGAAGGCCCCCCTGCCCGACGGTGCCACTCTCGTCTGCTATGCAGACGACACATTAGTGGTCGCCGTCGGGGACACCTTCGAGAGGACCATCCGACGAGCGGAGGTTGCGGTGGCAGCCGTCGTCGCGAGGATCTGCGATCTGGGGCTGAAGGTGGCCCCGGAGAAGGCCGAGGCCGTCTGGTTTGGACGGCCTTGGTTTCGGCCACGGGCCAGATCGTGGATCTGGGTTGGAGAAGCCTGCGTCGAGGTGAAGTCCGAGATCAAGTATCTCGGACTGATCCTCGACAGCCACTGGAGGTTCGGAGCACATTTCGGCCGTCTCATCCCCCGAGTTGAGAGGGCGGCGGCCGCGTTAGGCCACCTGTTGCCCAATATCGGGGGACCGGGCGATATGGTGCGTCGCCTATACCTAGGCGTGGTGCGGTCCATGGCATTATACGGCGCCCCGATTTGGGCGCCGTCCGTGAGGGCAAACCGGCGCAACACATTGTTGTTGCGCCGGATTCAGAGGCAAATGGCCCTTCGCCTCGTAAGGGGTTACCGCACCACGTCTACCGTGGCGGCGCTTGCTCTGGCGGGAGAAATTCCCTTCGAGCTGCAGGCGGCGATGCGCGCCTATGTCTATAGGCGCATATGCATCGCTGGCCGGGCTCGGGGGGACCCGCCGGAGCAGGAGGCGGTCCAGTGCTTCGAGCTCCAGGCTCGGGGACTTGCGCTCGCCAGATGGCATGCGGAGCTTTGTTCCCATGCCGGCGAGCGCGTCCCTGGGGCTCTCCTGCCACACTTCACCTCGTGGCGGGAGAGGCGGTTTGGCAGGCTCACCTACCGTGCGACGCAGGTGTTCACCGGGCATGGCTGCTTCGGTGTGTACCTGTGTCGCATCGGTCGGGAAGCGACGACGGTGTGCCACCACTGTGGCGCGGAGGAGGACTCGGCGCAGCATACACTGGAGGTATGCCCCGCCTTTTCAGTGCTGCGCCGAGTCCTAAGACGGGAAGTTGGTCGCGACCTCGCTCTCTCCAGCTTAGTTGGGGCCATGCTGGAGAGCCCGAGAAAATGGGCGGCAGCCATCGCCTTCTGCGAAGAGGTGATGCTGCAGAAGGTGGCTGCCGAGCGGGGTCGCCGTGAGCGGGGGGTGCGGCGTGTGCGCCCACGCCTAGAGCCCCCCTCCCCGAGCAGATGAGAATAGGCGGGCGGCGGGTGTACCAGATTACTGGTTTAATTGCCCGCCGCCCGCCACCCCCCCCCCCCCCCCCAACTGAAGCTGTCCTCCCCATAGTGGGAGTGACGAGGCGGTGTGGGGTGCGGTCCCCCGCACCGCCGAAGCAAGATGATTCATGGGGGGAGTATAAATCTCCCCCCCCCCGGGACGCGGCCGGCCACCGCCATTCCATCATGGTGGCCGGCCAGGCGAGGGGGAGCCGCGGTTGTGTTCTGTAAGAGTTCCCGTGGCTCCCCCGCTACTCGCCAGCGCCCTAGGCCGCCGTGGGGGTTTTAGCGGGTCAAAACCCGCACTACCCCCGCCCCGCCCCTTGGGCGGGACGGGGGTGTCTGACCAGCAGATTTCCCCCACGTTAAACAAAAAAAAAAAAAAAAGGTATTAAATTTCCTCCTCTATTCCTGTATGCCAAATCTTCTGTTCTTTTAAGCTTTGGTATATTTCAGGCCCAATTATCAAGATTACGACTTCTTTTCTTTCTAATCAATGTGTTTGTTGCAATATTTTTACTGTTGCAATCAGACGAATCCGAAGATAACCATAAACGTTCTCTTGAGCCAGACTTTTTGTTGGTAAATCGTATTGAAGAACTATCAGATAATTCACTATTTTGCACATCCACATTATTATTAGTTTCACTTATCTTGTTTATAAGGGTGTAATTTTATTTTTTTTAAACCACTGATAAATCAAGTAATTGTTTATAATAATTTAAACCAAAAAAACGATTTAGAAGTGATGTAGAAAAGGCTGAAAAAATATGTAATCCTGTAAAACTGGTAAAGTACTTTGGTGGCAGCTGAAAATGACTGTGTTGTGGAGAAAGGAAGGAAGAGCGTTTGGTCTGGGACACACTAGAAGACTCATCAGTAAGGCTATACTAGCGGGCACTTTGCCCGCCTTGATATAATATTTTTTTTTTTATATTTAACGTGGAGGAAATCTGCTCGCCAGCACCCTCGGCCCGCCCGGGTGGCGAACATGGGATAGTGTGGGTTTCGACCCACTAAAACCACCACCGCGACTTTCGGATGCTGCGCCGACATTTGGCGATTCAAGGGGAGAGCCATAGGAACTCTCAAAGAGCACTACCACGACTCCCTCTCGCCTGGCCGACCATCTATCCTTTGATGGTCGGCCGCGTTTCGGAGGAGAATTAACTAACTCCCCCCACTAAACCAATAATGCCACGGTGTGGGGAGGCTGCGTCCCTCCACCGCTCCGACTCTGCGGCCGCTAGCGGTATCCAGAACCTCCGACCTTGGCACCGCGGTTGTCCGGGGGGGGGGTATTTAACTTGTCACCTCCCCTTTCACGTCAAGGGGAAAAAGATTCCCCTCCTATCACAGCAGGCGACAGGAAGTTTGCTTAACACTATGCCGTCCGCACGTCTAATCTAGATTTTTTCATGTCGCGCCGGTAGAACTGACACATCATTTCGCTTAACGCCGGCAGTTTTTCGAGGTCCTTGTTTTCTAATCTTGTCGTTAGTTCCCATGTCTCAATTCTGTCCCTCTATTTTCTCGAAATTGTGAGGATATACATATGTAAATAAGTTCAAGATTTTTTTGTATTACATGTTTATCTATTTATTTATATTTTATTGGATACTTAGTATTTATCTTTTAAATGAAACGATGCAAAGCAATCTCCGAGGTGAAGCGCAACTCCACAAGATTTACACATGAAATTAGTTCTCCTTTTTTTTTTTTTTATAACACACATGACACCTTCTGCGTTTTCGGTTGTTGGTTTCTGAAATACGTATCAGCTGGTGTTCCTTTATGTGGTCGGAAAGTCTGTTGATCGATTCACGACTGGAAGCACGCGATGTACTGGAGACCTCCAAGTTCTCTTCACCAACAGGTGAATGTTCTTTTATCCACGATTCGCATATTTTTAATAAAAAATCATGAAAGTGGAGTTTCTTGGAATCTGTATTATAATGTTGTTGCAGTACGAACGCGTTGTATAAAGCGCAATTAAAGAGGTATAACACTACTATTTTGGACCATTTTATGGTTTTCCGGTATAATAAATCAGAAATTGAACAGTTCGATATACTCCCTTCATATATTTATTGTAATCCAAAATGGATGCGGGTTTTATAATCGTACTATTAGTTTCTCTGCATTTTTTGCTGTGTCAACTAAACATGCATTGTGTATGGTAGAAATTGTTCTTATTATTTTCGTCTTCGATGCCTTCCATACTTGCACGAGTACTTCTCCTCTTCGCGTTAGTGTTTGGTTTCAAATACATTTAGTTTGCAATTTTTCAATTTTGCCGGTAATCCTCTATTCTGACGCAGCGTTCCACAGACGCGAATTTTCTTCGTAAGCATATATACCTTCTTCGTAAGCAATAGATTTATCACTGTATCCTTTATATTTTAAAACGCAAAATATATCCTGTAACGGAATCGCACAGCATCTGGACAAGTATACCGTACTTCGTAATTTTTGATGGGTTAGAAGCTTTAAAACTTAATCGGCCACGCCACGGTATCATTCCTTCATCGATTGTAATATTCTGACCAAGATTGAAGTTTTCTTGAAGCTTTTGTGTGAAATAATTATACCTTGTACTTTGAACAGTCGGTCGGCATTATCAGGTATGTTACTATTATCCGAGAAATGTAAAAACGATAATATCTGACGAAATCTATTGCGGGACATCGTTTTACCAAATATTGGTGTTTCCAATAGTGGATTTGTCGACCAATAATCGTCAATCCTTGGTTTTTTAACGATTCCCATGAGAATAATCAGTCCAAACCATTTTTTTAGTTCGACTGCCGTAGCATTGAAACATTTTGCACCTCTTTTATCGGGCTTCCTCCTGGTGGAATTTTGATCATAGTACCTGTTCGTTTCGGTACTAATAAATTCAAACGTGTCGTTCACTATAAATAGTTCCACGACATTCTCGATATTGTTTGCATCTCTGAGAAGTACGTTAGGACCGGAAGATCCTTCGAAAACATTATTGTTTCTTAATGAATCAAAATCTGACCACTCTCTACTGTTATCTTCGTCTAATTCTCCTGTATCACTTGGTAACGGTAGTGTTCGCCGAATTCTCCGTCTATACATGGTGTTCCACAATTATTTTAACAGCCGAAAATGAGGGATAGCTGAGGTCATTTGAAGTAACTTTTTCCTTTGCGAAAATGCAATCCGCGGCATTGTTTACGAGTTATTAACGATGATCACTGACCAATGAGAGGTGAAGGCGAGAATTATAACAAGGTCGATCGATCGAGTGAAACAGTGATAATTTTAGGAAAAACGCTATTTATCCTTATTTAAGAATGTTCGAAGAATATTTACTAATTTTTCGAATCCGTAATAATAAGTAATTTAATCGTAACGGTCGTTTTAATTTTCTGGTGTGCATGACACCTCGTGTGTAACATATGAAATTTTTAAGCATGGTGTACAGTGAAGGTTAACAAAGTACGTAAATGATATTTTAATTTAAATAATTAATAATCGTGTTAAAGGACGTAAGGGATATATTTGTTAGAGAAATATGAAGAATATTATCAATAAGAAACTCACCCATTTAGTTGTGAATCCACTTTATGCATGGAAATGTGTGCAGGAGGATAGTGCATTGACCTCGTACAATGTATGATGAACTGCACAGCTCATCTGTATCCGACAGCGACGAAAAAAAGGATGTCTCCGGACAGGCAATTTCAACGTTTACTTTCACTGCATTATCACTAAACACTGATCACTTATCAATAATATTTACGGACGTACTTACCTGGGTTAATATGTATGCCACTAAAAAGAGTCGATTGCTTTATGCGACGCGTTCGAAGTTCTTATCATCAAGAACACAGTAACATTACAATACTAATGTACCTGGAATTACTAGAGGGTCCTCGTAGCCAGTGTGGTGCAATAACCCCCCCCCCCGTGTCCGCTACCTTGTCGCGGTGGGGGGGGGCTTCGTGCCCTAATGATCCTCAAAGCTATGCCAGCGGGGAATTTATTCCCTGGCAGGTTCTACCTAGCTGGAGTGGCTTGGGGTGAGGGGCCTACTAAAGTCGGACACATACCGTAAACCTGTGGTCATGTTTTGCAGGAACGGGGGTCTTGCCTTAGCCGGCCGGGCCGCGAGGATGACAACCTCTCTAAAAAATCCCTAGCCCCAAGCAGTGTTGCGCGGTGAAGAGGGCGTAGCTGGAATAAGCGCCAGCTATGGTTGGTGGGTGCACCAATCGTTAGCGGACAACCCCGGGGAACCTGGCGACCCCCCGGGCGTATTAGCCTTCCCCGGGTATGGCGGCTCTACCCGGGGTGACCTCATTTCAGACCACACTCGTGGGATCAGTTATGGATTCATTTACAAAAACAAAAACAACCGGGGATGGGGGTAACGAGCGTGAGGTGGAGGCGTGCGAACCCAACGTGCGCCTCGAGAGATATGTGGAGCCGGTGTCGCGAAGACACAGAGCAATGAAGAGGCCGGCAGAGGGCCTTGGCGACTGCGATGGGGGGGGAGGAGTTAGACTTTTCTGTCTCCTCCCATCACTCAGCGCAGAGCGTCCCGGGCACCTCTTCAACAAGGAAGAGAGGCCGGCCACCGTCGACTGGCGTGTACGTTGGTCTCCACGAGGCCAAGCGTAAGCAGGCTGAGGCCGAAAAAAGCCTCATCGCGGCCATCTTTGACCCGGTTGCTCCGGGGCCGAGGCCCGCGAGCTCGAGCGACCCACTTCCCGATGAGGTGGAAGTCGCTGCGGATTTCCGCGGCCGCCCGACGCGGGACGTAGCGGCGGCAGTGATGGAGTGCCTGAGCGACGTGGCCAGGATCTCTATCTCTGCAATGGGTCTAAAGGCCAGTACGGTCAGGTCCCTGCGGACGGCGGCCCTGAACAGCCGGGTGGGTGTTGCGGAGCTGGCAATAAGGTCAGCTCCCAACGCTACCCGGCTGTTGGAGGCGGAAACCGTCCAATTGAAGGGCCAGATGGCGGAGTTGCGGGCTGAGGTTGCCCGACTCCGTCAAGCGGTGGAGGCGAGGCCGGCTGTTGCCGGGATGCCTCCGCCGCTGTCCCCCGGGAGGGACACGGGGCAGCTTCCCCCCGCCCGCGGCTGCGCCAGCAGACTTGCTGGCGCAGATCGGCTCCCTGATTGATGCCAAACTGGCATCATTCAGGAGGGAGCTGGTTCCGCGGGTGCGGGGCCCGCAGTCGGTGGCACCCGTGCCATCTGCCCCCCCTCTACCGACGAACAGGAAGGGGGGGAAAGGGTGGCGGTAAGGGGGGGCTGTGGCCGCTAAGGCGGACCAGAGTCAGTCCGCTCAGCCGCGGGCCGCCCCTGCGGTTGCGCTGCCATCTACCACACCTCCAACTGAGGTGTGGTCCCAAATAGTTGGCCGGAAGGCCAAAAAGACGGCTGCCGCAGGTAAATCTGCGGCAGCTGCCAAGGCCGCTCCGAACGGGAGGGCGGCCAAACGGGTGGCTCCGGCTGCCCCCAGGAGGGCTCCTCTGCCGCCGCGTCCGCCCCGCACGGCTGCCGTTACAATAACGGTACCGGCCGGCGGGGCGATGAGTTATGCCGAGGCGATGACCACTGCCAGGTCCAAAATAGACCTGGAAGAAATTGGCATCGCCTCATTAAAGCTCAGGAGGGCGGTGACGGGGGGGATTATTTTGGTGGTCCCCGGAGCAGATGGAGCTGCCAAGGCCACTGTCCTTGCCGCAAAGATGGCGGACGCGCTGGCGGGAACCGGTGTGAAGGTCGCGCGCCCAATAAAGAAGGCCGACCTTAGGGTGCGCGGCCTGGTCGATTCGACCACGCCGGCGGAGGTTGCCACAGCTGTCGCCCGTGTGGGAGGATGCGACCAGGGGGATGTGAGGACCGGCGATATTCGGCCTTCCCCCTCTGGTTTGGGCACACTCTGGGTCCAGTGCCCTGCTGCGGCCGCACGCAAAGTTGCGGTCGCGGGCAAAATCACGGTGGGCTGGACTCAGGCGGCGGTGGAGGCCCTCAGCGCCCGGCCCTTGCAGTGCTATCGCTGCCTTGGCCTGGGTCACACTAGGCAGCGGTGTACTGCGGCCGAGGATCGTTCCGACTGCTGCTTTCGGTGCAGCAGTCGGGACCACAAAGTGACCGGCTGTATGGCAAAGCCAAATTGCCCGCTTTGTGCGGGCGTAGGCAAGCCAGCCGGTCACCGCCTTGGTAGCTGGGCGTGCCCTGCCAGCGCGAGACGCGGCAGAGGGAGCAGGGAAAGAAAGACCACGGTGGCTAAGGCGCCGGCCACCGTGGCCAACAAACCGAAGGAGGCACCAAAAGGTGCCATCGTCGCGCCCGCGGTGGCGGATGGGGCCAAAGAAACCCCAGACGCCACCGCTCCCGCGGCGGCGATGGATGTTGAGGCCTGCCTATAATGGGGCCCAAGGGCCCTATAATACAGGCCAAACTGAACCGCTCGGTCAGGGCACAGGACCTTCTTGTACAATTCATGGCCGAGCAGGGTGCCGGGTTGGCCGTAGCGGCGGAGCCGTACAGGATTCCCGACCATACACATTGGATGGGGGACCTGAGCGGCTCCGCCGTTATAATATGGGCAGGCCGGCCGGGGTTCCCGGCGTGCTCCGTTATCGAGCGCGGCCGGGAATACCTGGCCGTTGACTGGGGCGGCACCGCGGTTGTGGCGATCTACGCATCTCCGAGATGGTTCCTCGAGGAATTCGGACGTGGTGGAGAGATGCGCCTCCCGCTGCCAGCCCCGTCCGGTGCTGGTCCTGGAGGATTTCAACGCCAAGTCTACAGCTTGGGGTTCCGATTGATTGGGCGGCGGGACACGAGCTCCGTCTTTTAAACTCGGGCTCGGTCCATACGTGCGTGCGGCACAATGGAGGGGTCCATCGTTGACCTTTCATGGGCAACGCCCCCGGCCGCGCGCTGTATTACGGGGTGGAGGGTGGCGGAGGAGGTCGAGACGCTGTCCGACCACAGGTACATTGTTCTCGGCCTCTCCGCCGCCCCATCGACGTCCCGACGTCGCCCCGCTGATGAGGGATCGCCTCAGCCGCGGTGGGCGCTGAAGCGCCTCGACCAGGCCGCTCTGACGGCGGCAGCCCACGTCGTGGCCTGGCCGGCAACACCGGCCGGGCCAGTCGACGGGACAAGGGAGGCCCATTGGTTCCGGGGCGCAATGACGTCGATTTGCGACGTCGCCATGCCCCGGGCCAGGGTCTTCCCGAGGAAGGCGGTGTACTGGTGGTCGCGCGAGATAGCGGAATTACGCACCGAGTGCGTCCGCGCGCGACGCCAGTACGCTCGCGCCCGTCGACGACGACGTACGGACGACGTGCTGGCTGCCCAGCTGTACGGGCGATATCGGGAGAAGGTGGTCGCCCTGCAGCTGGCCATCAGGCGAGCGAAAGACCAGGCCTGGCGCGATCTCCTCGGCTCTCTGAACCGAGATCCGTGGGGGCGCCCATACAAAATGGCGATGGGACGATTACGTCCCTGGGCGCCCCCTGTGACGGAGAGCCTGGATCCGGGGATGCTCGGACGGGTCGTGGACGCGCTATTTCCCGTCAGCGGGGAGGCGTCCCGGCCCGTCCCTCAGCTAGAGGGACATGAGTGGTCCCCGGATCTGGAGGTCGCGCCGGAGGAAATGGCCGGGGTAGTCAAATGGCTCCGGAGCAAGAATACTGCCCCGGAGCCGGACGGTATCCCCGGCCGGATTTGGTTGCTTGCCATGAGCGTCCTGGGCGAGAGGCTAAGAAGCCTCTACTCCGGGCTCCTGAGGTCCGGGGTGTTCCCGGACCTCTAGAGGAGAAGTCGGATGGTCCTCTTAAGGAAGGATGGGAGGCCTGCGGATTCTCCCTCCGCGTACCGGCACATTTGTCTCCTGGACGAGGGCAAGATCTTTGAGAAGATCATTGCCGCCCGCCTCGCTGTCACCTGTCCCGCGATGGCCCCGATCTGGCGGACTGCCAGTTCGGCTTCCGGGAGGGCCGGTCGACGATCGACGCAATCGATCGTCTTAAGTCCCTCTCGGACAATGCCGTGGCACGGGGCGGGGTGTGCTTGGCGGTGTCCAGTGACATCGTCAATGCCTTCAACACGCTGCCCTGGTCCGCCATTAGGGAGGCCCTGGTTGAGCATCAGGTGCCTCCCTATCTGAGGCGGGTGGCGGTGGCGGTCTGTGGCCACCCAGGGCGGGAGATAACCCCCGAACTAGCCCTCGCGTAGGAGGGTTGATCGGCCGAGTCGATGGGTGTATCGGCGATGAAGGCATTAGAGACCGTCAGTGCGTCGTACATGTAGTACTTCGCATAATGGCGAGGCCCTGATTTAGCATACGGGCTGTGGCGTGTTCTTTGTACAGCACTGTATGTGCTGTATGACTTCCGACTGGGGAACTGTTGTCACTCGTGGCTTCAGTTCCCCAGTTCACGTTAAACGGTTTTTCAGACCGTTTTTCGTGGGCGGAACACGCCACTAGACAACACTCCGCTGGGCTCAGGAATACATGGGATGCAAACAATCCCCTGGGCAACCCAGGCCGCAAGGGGCAAACGTGCCCTAGCCACACTTAAGCCTCCACGAAAAAGGTACCGCTGGATAGCTCGTGTTCTGAAATACGCAGCGAACTGAACGAAGTATGGTGGAGAGGAAGAGGCAGCCTCTCCGACTGCTGTCTCCCACGTGTTTGCCGTGCGTGGCGACCCTTGTCGTCGGAAAAGAGGATCCTGGGATCTGAGGGGGCCCTCTCCTGCGGGTTAGACGTCCCCAACACGTACCTTTGGCCTCTGCTTCGGATAGATGGGCGGCTGGACGAGAAAAGGAGCCCTGGTCCAGTCAATCGGCTTGGAACGATCACACGCTTCGGCAAGTGGGTTCTGCTGGGCGAGGACGCAGGCTGGGTTAGGAACAGACCCAGCCAGCTGACTATATCCGGTGCGTAGCCCTAACTCAGCCTTTGGCGGGTTCCAAATTGTGCGGGTCGGTGGTAGCCGGGGAGCGCACTGGATGAAAGACCAAGACATATTATGGGTCATGAAAAACAAACAAACAAAAAAACTAAGCGTTCAAAGACGACGGGTCCAGCTCTTACTCGGAGTGAAGCCGTCGCCACAAACGCGGGAACTGCAAATGCAGCTGTCAGTCCCCCCGCGTCTGTGAGAAAGACAAGATCCGGGAAGGTGATTAATATCGCCAGTCCTCGCGTGATCTTGCAAAGATGTGTGACTCCCACGCGAGCGGTCTCGGTGAAAACCGAGCCCACGGTAGAAGGTGCGCCGGACACCGGTAACGTGGTAGTCTCACCGAAGTCGGGGGACTCCCCCGGCCGCAAGGCCGGAAAGGGGAAACCCATGATAATCGAACGAGTCGGAGACACGTCACTCGTGAAGGTGCAGTCGGCACCCGAGCGTGTCGAGGACCCTACAGGTGACGGTTGGCAAACCGTCACCAAAAAGACGAAGCGAGCCAAGCCGGGCACACCCACCGGCAAGGCCGCAGTAAACCGGGCCAGGAGACCGAAGGGGACGTTCTCCGAGCAAAAGGTACGGCCTCTCGATCTCGTAAGAGACGAAGCCTTTAGGCGAGTGTCCGAAATACGGACCTTTTGCTTTCGACCCGAGTCGAAAGTCAACAAGGAGTCCGGGTCAAAGATACTCGCCGAGGTTGAGGCACTCAACGAGTTGGTTCAGGAGCTTATTCAACGGAATAGCTTCGTCGAAGGGCAACTCGCCACGGTCAGGGCGGACCTAATAGCGCATCCTGCCGTAATGAGTGCGATGCGACCTGGGCCGTCCAAGGGAACTCTCCCGAAGGCGGCCTACAATGCCGCGCAGCCGACTTACGCCCAAGTGGCCAAAGTCGACTGCAAAAGAGCTTCTCCGGAAGCGGGAAGGCTGCCACAATCGCAGCATGTGGTGAAAATCTTCCCGCCGAAGGAAAAAGGACAGAGCAGCGAAGTCACGAAGGTTACTGTTCTGTCCCTCATTAAACCAGCGAAGGAGGTGATCCGAATAAAGTCGGTCCGACGCATCCACTCCGGTGGCATCGTCGTCGAGACCGACCGAAAGGAGGACCTGCAAGCCTTCGTTGGCAATAAGAAGCTCCGGAGCGCGGGTCTGTCCGTCTCCTTACCTACCAAGCGGGACCCCGAGGTTTTAGTTTACGACGTCCCGCGTCGGATGGGTAAGGAAGAAATTGCCTCCAGTATTTGGAGGCAAAATCTCTGCGATGCGAACCAGAAGGATGTGCCTTTGGGAATTCGGGTCAGCCGCATGGCTGGCAAGACCCCGGAGACAGCCAACTGGGTCGTTGCCGTCAGTCCACAGAATCTTCAGCGGCTGAAGCAGAGGGGTAGCCGAGTTTACCTCGGATGGAACTCCTGTCGTGTACGTGATTTCGTCCAGGTGCTTCGGTGCTACCGTTGTCAACGCTTCGGGCATACCTCGAAGCGTTGTAAATTCAAGGAGGATGTGTGCGGTCACTGCTCCCAAAAGGGGCATACCTTCACGCTGTGTAGCAAGAAGAGTGAACCTTCGGTCTGCTCTAATTGCAAGGACAGAGGGTGTGCTAGTGCACACAAGTCGCGGGACCCAGCTTGCGCTTCCTATCAGGCGGCGCTAGCTTTGGAGTCGTCCCGTGTCCGACTTGAGTGACGGGCAGATGTGGACTTGTCCACTCCGCCATTGTATAGTCCACATAGGACCCAGGCATAGCCCATCTTTAGACTCACAACGACGACACTAACTGTACTGTCCTAATAGAGCGGCCGGTATGGTCCACCAAGGACTTAGGTACGGCCCGTCTCTCAAAGACCAACAGTTAACGACGACAACACTAACTGTACTGTCCTAATGTTTGTAAACCGAAACGTGACCAAACTTCGTTCGCGTGACAATAGTCGACGTCGGATATAATTTTTTTTTTTTTTTTTTTTTAACGTGGGGGAAATCTGCTGGCCAGACACCCCAGTCCCCCCCCGCCCGGGGAGCGGGAAAAAAAATCGTTAAAAAAAAAAAGAAAATTATATCCGACGTCGACTATTGTCACGCGAACGAAGTTTGGTCACGTTTCGGTTTACAAACATTAGGACAGTACAGTTAGTGTCGTCGTTGTGAGTCTAAAGATGGGCTATGACTGGGTCCTATGTGGACTATACTAGCCGCTCTCTCGACGGGGTGCCGATGGTCTGGCTCTACCCTCGTTCGTTATCGTGACAGGGGAAGACAACGTGCTACTCCCACTGCCACCTCGAGTCCAACCCAATCCAGGCACTCTTGACGGAGTAGTGTTAAAGTCAATTTATCTCCGCAAGAGGGGCTTCAGCCTGGCCCGAGGGGACGAACCCCGAGGGGTCCGCCCAGCATGCCGTTCGAATGGCGGAGTGGACAAGTCCACGTCTGCCCGTCACTCAAGTCGGACACGGGACGACTCCAAAGCTAGCGCCGCCTGATAGGAAGCGCAAGCTGGGTCCCGCGACTTGTGTGCACTAGCCCACCCTCTGTCCTTGCAATTAGAGCAGACCGGAGGTTCACTCTTCTTGCTACAGAGCGTGAAGGTATGCCCCTTTTGGGAGCAGTGACCGCACACATCCTCCTTGAAT